>NC_046317.1:14971661-15058846 GCF_009819535.1 Lacerta agilis
AATGATAGATTGGGCAAAAGATGTAGGACATAATATTATGATGGATGACTGGGAGAGATTGTGGCAAAAAGGTATCAAATTTACTGCTTGTCATGGTTTAAGAGAAAACATAATGAAAATGGTTTATAGATGGTACTTGACACCAGTTAAGATTGCTAAGATGAATACCAAAATGTCAGATGTATGTTGGAAATGTAAACATGCGAAAGGTACCTTTTTTCATATGTGGTGGTTGTGCCCAGCGGTAAGCGCTTTCTGGGATAAGATTTACAATGAGCTTAAGAAGGTAATGAAAGTTACCTTTTGTAAGAAACCAGAGGCATTTCTCCTGAGCATAACCAATGAAGAGATACCCAGTCAGGATAGAGTGTTTTTCATGTATGCCACAACAGCAGCTAGAATTTTATTGGCGAGAACATGGAAAGGTGAAGAGATACCAACGGTGGAGGAATGGCAGATGAAGATGATGGAATACATGGAACTCGCAGAACTGACCGTCAGAGTCCGAGACCAGAGGGAGGGGAAGGCGTCGCAGGAGTGGAAAAAATTTAAAGACTATTTAGTTAAATCAGTTAAACTGAATATTTGAGCAGAATTAAACAGAACATCGGCTTTGGTAGACATGTGTTAGATATGAATGGTAAGAGGAACTGTTGTTATGTGAAAGATGTATGTGTCAAAATATGTTAAGATAGGTTGTTAAGATAAGATACATAGTTATTGAGATATTTGACTAAGTAAAAGCTAAGTATATTAAAATTTGGGTAAAAGTGAATTGAACAATATATAAAGCTACCTTGAAGAAGTATATGTTTTTTGAAGACAGTGGAGGGAACGGGGGAAGTCCCCAAACAGAGAAGTTAGAAACAAGAAATATTCAAAGAAAGATATTGGTTAAGGTTTGTATATGTTATTTTTATGTTTTTATTGTTGTTATTGTTTTGAATGTTGATTATGTTTATTGTTGATTATGTTTAATGTTTATTGTGGTTTTATTGATGTTTATGTTATGTGTTGATGTTGTATTTTGTTCTCTTTTTCTTTTATTGGAAAATAATAAAATCTTATAAAAAAAAAATGCTAATTAAGTTACTAACGGTTACTGAAGTCTAACTT
This sequence comes from Lacerta agilis, assembly GCF_009819535.1. Taxonomy (NCBI): domain Eukaryota; kingdom Metazoa; phylum Chordata; class Lepidosauria; order Squamata; family Lacertidae; genus Lacerta; species Lacerta agilis. The sequence continues at coordinate 14,972,778 of NC_046317.1, forward strand.
AAAAATGAAGTCTGAGCTAGCTGCTCTCACATTACAGACGTGGTGGGGAAAAGTGTGCGCCGAGGCAGGGAAGAGCATATTAAGTTACGCCCCTTCCTGTTGGGAAACAAAAGGGAAGTGATCTCGCCAGAGGCAGAGCTAGCTGCTCCGGCACCTGGAGCGGCGCACCTGGAGCGGGGGCAGGGTTAGCAGCCCACGTGGGTGGGGCTAGCATCCCAGGGGGCAGGGTGAGCGTCCCAGGCGGCAGGGTGGCAATGGCACCCCCCTCAGGGATGACACCCAGGGCGAACCGCACCCCTTCCTCCGCCAGTAGATCTCGCAGAATCGTCTCTAGGAAGTACCACAGGAAAACACAATGAGCTTCAGCCCCTATTATGTGCTTATTCCAGTCAAATCAACAATATGAATTGTTGATTTGATTGGCATAAATATCCCACACTTTTCTGGACCTTGTCCAGTACTTTTATTTGAATAACTAGAGACACAAGCTGTCATAGCCACAAAAGTTTGTGTGGGTCACAATGTTTCCTTTATTGCTGCCTTACATGGCCCATATTTGGTAGGCTGTTAGGGTAGGCTATTATTTTGTTTACAGATGGGGAATTGGGGCAGAGAGAGAATGATTTGCCCAAGGCTAGGAAGTGACATGTTGCCCAGTTGGGGGAAGAGAGCCATTTCCCTCTATCATCACCTTCCAAATTCCAGGTGAAAGCCATCTGAATCATGTGTCTGCTAGATAAGTCTGTCACCAAACTATAACATGTGCATATCCCTTTTCTTTAACTGAGAGTACTTAAGTTTAAAATTCACCAGTCTGGAGTCTTCTGGTTTTGTTTCGTTTTGTTTTAATTTTGAGGAATGTAAACACAGTATACCTAATTTGTTTCATAGAATAACTTTTATGCATGCAATGTCAAAACAATTCTATATCCACTTTTCCTCCTCCTCCTCCTCTTCCATGTCTCGTAAAATCCCATGTTTTTACAAGTTGACTGCAGCAGTAGAGACCGGGGGGGAACCCCTCCCATATACAATCCATCACATTGGCTAGACATTTTATAGATGGAAAGGACTTTTTGCTCAGTTGCCTAAGGCCGGTTACTTGATTTGACAGACCAATGGCCTGATCCAACATAGCAAATCCTGTGGTTTCATGTTAATAATCAGGCTGTTTTTCGGCCTGTAGTTTTGAATCTGGCTATGCTGAGACTCTCGATACACACTGCGTTTATTTTTGTCGCTGTGTTTTCAAATGTTCGCAGGGAGCTGCTGTTAACAAGCCCTGACAGATTTACGGTCACTAGACATAGTTTGGCAAATGCACACTAAAAAAATAAATAAAAACCCTTACGATGAATTCATAGAGCAAACAAAAAACAGAAATTTGCTTCGCGTAATGATGGCGTAGGGATGGCATGTGTCCAGAATTTCCTAGGCGTAGCTGGGATTCGGCCTTTGGAAACAGTATCTGGGTGGAAATCACTTAAATGTCCGGGAAAATCCGGATATATTGCAACCAGTGTCACAAGTGTAGAATCCCCTTAAAAGTAGCTAAAAAACTAAACAACTTTGCCCACCCCACCTCCCAAACAAAGTTCAGCAACTTTGCCAAAAAAAGCTAAACAACTTCTGTGTCCAGATTTTGACTTTTTTTAAATATGGCAACCATAGAATTTTGCCTTTTTAGTCTTAAAACTGGTTCACACAGTAATCTAGCAGGTAGAGTTGGCAGGCTGTGGGACATAGCAACAATTCTCGGTTTGAAATATGTTCCCCATGCATACAGTGATCCAGGTAGCATAAAAAACAATGTAGACTGAATGTATGGGAGATATGTGATCTGATATCCAGGTGCCCACAACACATTCTCTGTGCTTTGGGGGGGGGGGGCGGATTTCATGAGCCAAAGTTTCACTCCCGTGTCTCGCAGCATGTACAATATTTACTCCCTGGGTTTCTGAAGAATCTGAAATATCAGGCATCTGAAGAAATATCAGGCATCTGAAGAAATATCAGGTATCTGAATCAGGTATCTGAAGAAGTGTGCATGCACACGAAAGCTCATACCCAGAACAAACTTATTTGGTCTCTAAGGTGCTACTGGAAGGAATTTTTTATTTTATTTTGTTTTGACTATGGCAGACCAACATGGCTACCTACCTGTCCTGGGTTTCTTTGTGAACTAATCCTTAGAGTACAACACTTGTACCATGCGGGGATTCGGTGCTGGAGCTTCCCGTGTATAGGTCTAGGCCACCTACACACGGGATACCAGTTGCCGGGGAAATGCGGCCAGCGTTCCACGTGCGTATTGGCACAGGCGCCGGCCAAGCCTCAATATCTGAAGGTTTGTGAGTAAGTCGGAAATGAATGGATGCCTCGAAAATGAATGGATGCCTCGAATCTGAAGGGATGCCTCAAAACTAGACTTGAAACCACTTGTGACCTCCTGTAATGTTGCTAAAGCAAAGGAAACTAAACCAAGGGCAAAGTTAAAGCATTAAATGAGACCCCTGACGTTAATTTTAAAAATTAAATAAAAACCTTTTTCCCCAATAAAGACAGACACCGATGTTTCTTTTATGGCTTTGGCTGACCCGCATAGGCTCTTACTCTTTACTGTTCCTAGCCCTATGCTAAGCTTTCCCTAAACTAACAGTCCCTGCACCGCCAAATCTTCCGCAATGCTAAATAAAACTATACCGCCAAATCTTCCGCGATCTAAACCTATGCTAGGTCTAAAGGCTATCTAACCTTTACCGCCAAGTCTTCCGCGAGCTAGACCCTAGCTACCACCTGCACGCGCTTCCAACCCGTCCAGCCCGTCCAACCCGCTCCCTTTAAACCCCTTAAACTAAACTTAACCCAACTGAAAGAACCAAAGAATAACGGAACTAACTGAGATGCCTAAGCGGGGAGCCTCAGCCTTTTATTGATCACCAAGTGTGACATCACGATCGATATATTACCAATAGAAATGCTGTTGCTGCCCTCCAAAAAGGCGGGAAGCAGAATAAACGTCCATTGACAACTTCAAAAACCTCTGGAACTACAATTTTTAGGCGGAGTAATCTCAGTGGCAAAGTGCCCACTGAGTCTTACTTTTACTTTCACTTTTAAACGGAAGGATACGAAAAGTAGTTCATAATAAACATTAATATAAACAAATAACCGCGGATCTTAACGGATCCACGAAGTGTATTCCCACAGTACCATTCCTGGAGAACTGGAGATGTGCAACTCTGGATTTTTTTCTAGTCAGAGTAAGGCAACATGTTGTTGAGTGCCCATTGTCTATGACCCCATCACTTAACTGCTCCCTGCCATGGTTTAGTGCAGTCCTGGCTGGCCAAGACTTAGAAAGGAGCCAAGTAAATTCATGATGATGATGATGATGATGCAGTAATATCGCCCCAACATGGTCTGTGCAAGTCATTGCCTATCTATGCCAGTGAAATCTATTGTAGAAGCACCAAAATCATACATTAAGGGTATGCGGTGGCTCCATGTGTGTGGCAAAATAACATGCTAAGGGGGCGTGCTTCAATTGTGATGTCAATCCCCACACCCAAGCTGGATCAGGGCCCTCACAAAACCTCATGCCGCTCCCTTGTTTTTCTTTTTCTGAAACTTACAGGGCTAAATTTTTCTATATGTCTGTGTTTCTCTGCATCCATGGGCTTTGCAAGAAGTAAGAGCACTGGATTCTTTTTTTTCTGTTAAAGATTCATTTGTGTTTTTAAAATATCCTTATTTTGCTCTGCTTTAACAACAAAAAACAAGCAAACTCAGAACATTTCAGAACTCCACATGATGCATTCTAGACATTCTCTTGTAGTGTAAAGCCCAGAAAACACAAACAAGGAATTAAAAAGGCATAAACAATACATACCATTCAGCTAAAGTAAAGGCAAAGGGACCCCTGACCATTAGGTCTAATCATGGACAACTCTGGGGTTGCAGCGCTCATCTCGCTTTATTGGCCAAGGTAGCCGGCGTACAGCTTCCGGGTCATGTGGCCAGCATGACTAAGCTACTTCTGGTGAACCAGAGCAGCACACGGATCTATTTGTCGACAATTTAGCATCTTAATTCATTTTGAAGGGGCTCCTGTGCCTGTCATTTTTGTCCAGTTTAGCCAAAATGGGGTAACGCTGTAGCAATTTTTATATTGCCCATTATAGTGAAAGCGGGTGCCGAGCTTTGTTTTATGTAAAGCACCTTTGAACCCAAAATATAAACCAAAGTGAAGAGAGTGAAAAACAGATCAGAATTTAAAAAAATGCACAGATGCTAGGGAAAACTTATTAATGTGCATAACATTAATAAAAACAAACACCTTATATAAATAATACTTAAATGCTATGGATAAGGGTTCGTGGGACTGTGGTGTTCATCAGCTGAGACATGTCTACCCTTAGTTCAATTCTCAACTTTTTGGACATTTTTGTCCATTTCCCCAGTTCAGGAAAACTGGAGCTTAGATGTGAGCTGTTGCTATAGCAATGAAGCAGCTCAGAGAGGGAGCCAGAGGCTCCACCCCACTCTGCCTGTCTGGCTCTTATCACGGCAGGTGCTTCCATGCCCTTCCCCTTCCTCCTACATAGGTTCATGTGCAGCTACCCACATCTCTGAGGCTCTATGGCCCTGGAGAAGATGGAGATGTCCTGAGAAACAGCCAGGAACCTAAGCAACAGGTGTGATGACCACCAGTCCTAGAGCAGGGATACCCAGCTCCAACAGCTTTTTCTTAAGGCAAGATCTGCCAAAGGGTCTTGTTCTCCCTGTGCCTCCTCCTCCGAGACCTCAGGTTCCAGGACTAAGCCCTGACAACCATGCTATGGACTTTCACCCTCCAAGTCCACTGTTTATGGAGAGCCATTCCTCTCCAGAGTAACTTGATAGACCTAAGACAGAAACTCTAGTATAGAAGAAGAGTAGGCAACATGGTGCCTTCCCAAATGTTGTGAACTTAAGCTCCTTTCCTCCACAACCAGCATGGCCAATGGGCAGGGATGATGGGATTTGTATCCCCAAACATGTGGAAGGTGCCACCTGCTGCACCTGCCTTAGAGTCACTGGCAGGGATGTGGGTGGTCCTGTGGTCTAAACTACTGAGCCTCTGGGGCTTGCCGATCAGAAGGTTGGCAGTTTGAATCCTCATGACGGAGTGAGCTCCCATTGCTCCATCCCAGCTCCTGCCAACATAGCTGTTTGAAAGCACACCAGTGCAAGTAGATAAATAGGTACCACTGTAGTGGGAAGGTAAATGGCATTTCCATGCGCTCTGGTTTCTGTCACAGTGTTCCATTGCACCAGAAGCGGTTTAGTCATGCTGGCGAAAAGACACAGAAAGCTGTCTGTGGACAAACACCGGCTCCCTCGACCTGAAAGCGAGATGAGCACCGCAATCCACTGGCGGAGGAACGGGGGTGCGGAGGGAGCGGACCGCCCCCGGCACCACTATTCCGGTAGGGTGCCATCGCAGCAGTCCCCCCGGACATGTGCCATGCACCCCCCATGCGCCGGGCATCATGCCCCCAGAACGTGCGCCATGACCCTGCAGGCCACCCAACAGATGTGTGCCACACCCCTGGGGACGCCAGCCACACCCCCACTTGCCCTCTGCATGCAGCTTCTCCACTGCCGCAACCCCATAGTCGCTTTTGACTGGACTTAACCATCCAGGGGTCCTTTATCTTTTTACCCTTTTTTTAGAGTCACTGGCAGTTCACTGACTCCTTTTAAAAAATGAGGGTAATTTTCACCTTTCCTCCAGAATCGCTGTGCTGTTGGATGGTATGGTGGAGGGATAGCAGAAAGCTGCTTCAGCATATGACAGCAGTGCTAACACGACACACACCAGCACAATCATTGGGGAGGGGAATAATGTTCTCTTGAACTTGTAAATATAAAGCCATCAGTATGGAGCTGGGCATGATGCAACATGTAGATAGGACCAGAGCAACGCAGCCGTCAGTAACCAACAGCTGTTCTATAGTAATTGCCATGCTCACAGTAAATCTCGATGGCATGACAGCCAAATACCAGTGGGCAACCAGGATCCTCTTCCCCTGCTACGTTTGCACCAGCTGAGCTACGCCGATACTAGAACAAGCATGTGAGATATACCCAACAAACTCGGCACAGCCAAGGGCACTGCACATCAGGGCAGTGAACAGAACACACCCAGAATTAATCCGCCAGCAACTCAAACTGCAGCAATTTATGAGGGTGAATAAGAGCCAAAATCAGGCATCCCCACAAACTGCGGCCCTCCAGATGTTTTGGCCTACAACTCCCATGATCCCTAGCTAACAGGACCAGTGGTCAGGGATGATGGGAATTGTAGTCCAAAACATCTGGAGGGCCAAAGTTTTGGGGATGCCTGGCCAAAATCAAGGCATCAACTTGCACTATTTTATCATTATCGGAAGAAGAAGAAATCAAGACGAAAGTGCCAAGTGAAAGAAGAATTTCATGATGCGCATTTCATGAGCACTTAAAAAAAAAAATCAAAAATTATTTTCTGAATCTTATTTTTCTGTCTTTCAATTTTAACCTCTTTTCTATCCTTTTTCTTTCTCTGTGTCTTTCCCCCCTCCCTTTTCATGTTTTGATCGTATTTAGATAAAAGTCTTGGTTTGGCTAAAAAAAAGAAAAAGATACTAAGTTTTATAGTTTCTTCCATGAACCTTAATAGAATTATTTTACTTTTTAAAAAATCTGCATGATGCAAGATAGAAGAGAATAAATATCAGTTTAAGGTCCAGACTTTAGAAAGGCTGTAGGTCCGTAGCAGACCCCATGCTTTGTAAGCAAGAGACCCCAGATTCAACCAGGTATGGCTGGCATTAAGATTCCCACCTGAAACCCTGGTGACCTGTGACCAATGTAGATTTTACAGAGCTAGAAAAACCAATGTTCCAACTGTGTAGTTCTAATGTTTAGTTAGTTTGTAGAAAACATCAGGGGCAGTGCACATAAGGCAGACAGTTACCACCTTCCCCCTCCTGCTGCCCCCCACTGCACAGTTTTTGAGAGGAAAGAGCTGTAGCTACAAGGCCATTTCCTATGTCCTATGTTGCAGGGACACAGGTGGTGCTGTGGTCTAAACCACTGAGCCTCTTGGACTTGCCAGTCAGAAGGTTGGCAGTTTGAATCCCCACAGTGGGGTGAGCTCCCATTGCTCTGTCCCAGCTCCTGCCAACCTAGCAGTTTGAAAGCACGCCTGTGCAAGTAGATAAATAGGTACTGCTGCGGCGGGAAGGTAAACAGCGTTTCCGTGTGCTCTGGTTTCTATCATGGTGTCCCATTGTGCCAGAAGTGGTTAAGTCAAGATGGCCACATGACCTGGAAAGCTTTCTGTGGACAAACGCCAGCTCCCTTGGCCTGAAAGCGAGATGAGCGCTGCAACCCCATAGTCATCTTTGACTGGACTTAACCGTCCAGGGGTCCTTCATCTTTATTTACCTTTCCCTGCTGTTGCCCTAGTCCTAGCAGCACTAACACTCCCAAGATTTTCAGGGATATTTCACTTCTCACTTTCATGCTCTGATCGAATCCTGCAGAGCAATGCATTTAGAGTGAGGTGGCCCCCAGGAGGAGCTTGTGCCACCACAACGGCCACAATGATGGCAAATACTGATGAAAGCTTATCAGCGTCTTAATGCCGCTTAACAGAGTCAACTAAACATTAACTATTGTTTGCTGCCATAACAGCAAAATGACAGCGAGCCAGGCATCCCCCAGGGCTGCCTTACCCACAGAGCTTCAATCATAGAATTGTAGAGAAGGAGAATCCTAGAAGGGACCACAAGAATCACCTTGTCCAACCCTTTGCCATGCAGGAATCTTCTGCCCAACATGGGGCTCGAACCCATCAGATTAAGATTCTCATGCTTTACTGACTGAAGAGATCTACTTTCTGTCAGTGTGGTTATCTGATCCTATTTCCAAATCACAAATGGCTACTGGGAACTTAAGATTTCTAGGAACAAGAAGAACTGGAATAAAAATATAAACATTGTAAGATCCGAGAACCAAAAGGTTCTGACGTCTTGCCAACCAACCATATCTTATCAGAATCACTTTCCAGAACAGGTGCTTTTAATGCGCACCCTTCAATCTTTCCCCTTTATCTGTCTTTTTCCACAGGTATCAACTGTGAGCTGGAAATTGACGAGTGTTTGTCACAGCCTTGCCTGAATGGCGGAACCTGTCATGATAGACTGGGTGGCTATTACTGTTCCTGTCCGCTTGGCTTCCTGGGTGATCTCTGTGACGTCAACATTGATGAGTGTGCAAGTCAGCCATGCCTCAATGGGGGGCAGTGTATTGATGATATCAACAGGTACGTAATCTCAGTGTTAGGAAATGTGCTTACAACAGATGACAAGCACTTGTTACCTTTATCCTAATAGACTGCAATCACCTCTAGGCCAGGTAGGCTGAGAATGTGAATATTATTATTATTATTATTATTATTATTATTATTATTATTATTATGAAAATTTGACCTTTCACTGATTCCAGCAAGAATCTGGGTATATTTAGAAATATAGCGGAGACCTCAACCCAGCCAAAGTGGAAAAAATATTATTTTTCTCTAAAATATGATTATTCTATTTATGGTGTGTGAAGGAGACTGCTTTCCTTAGGAATATATTTTAGTTACAGGTAGGTAGCCGTGTTGGTCTGCCATAGTCAAATCAAAATAAAATAAAACATTCCTTCCAGTAGCACCTTAGAGACCAACTAAGTTTGTTCTTAGGCATTCAAAACAGGGGGAAGTGAATAATAAAATAATAGAGCTTTAGATTTGGACTTGGAATTGAACAGTAGCTGTTTAGGCCACTATACAGGTCATCTAGTTCATCCTCTTGCTTAGTGCTGGAATTTACATTCTCATAATAATGATAATTTATTATTTATACCCCACCCATCTAGCTGAGTTTCCCCAGCCACTCTAGGCGGCTCCCAACAGAATACTAAAAACACAATAAAACATCAAACATTTAAAACTTTCCTAAACAGGGCTGCCTTCAGATGTCTTCTAAAAGTCACGTAGTTGTTGTTCTCTTTGACATCTGGTGGGAGGGTGTTCCACAGGGTGGGTGCCACTACCGAGAAGGCCCTCTGCCTGGTTCCCTGTAACTTCACTTCTAGCAGTGAGGGAACCGCCAGAAGGCCCTTGGAGCTGGGCCTCAGTGTCCAGGCTGAACGATGTGGGTGGAGACGTTCCTTGAGGTATACTGGGTTGAGGCCATTTAGGGCTTTAAAGGTCAGCACCAACACTTTGAATTGTGCTCGGAAACGTACTGGGAGCCAACGTAGGTCTTTCAGGACCAGTGTTGTATGGTCCTGGCGGCCACTCCCAGTCACCAGTCTAGCTGCCGCATTCTGGATTAATTGTAGTTTCCAGATCACCTTCAAAGGTAGCCCCACATAGAGCACATTGCAGTAGTGCAAGCGGGAGATAACTACAGCATGCACCACTCTGGCAAGACAGTCTGCGGGCAGGTAGGGTCTCAGCCTGCATACCAGATGGAGCTGGTAGACAGCTGCCAGGTGGACACCCAGCCTCTTTTTAAAGACCTGCTTCAATGAATAACCATGCGGTCAGGTACCAAGCTCCACTTATACATCACAACAGAGGTGGCTCACCTGTACCCTCCAGATGTTGCTGACTGCATAATTATTTGGCTATGATGACCAAGCCTGATGGGAATTGTAGTTCAGCAACATTTGGAGGGCACAGATTTAGCCATTCATGCATTAGAGTGTCAAAAGCAGCGATGGGAGTCTCCCAGATGTTGGGTATCAAAGCAACTACTAAGCAACAACTGCCAGGCAAGCCCTGAAAAAACTAAACCCACTAAAGTACCAAAGCTTTGAATTTGTGTGTGTGAGAAACAAAATACAGACTGCCAAATTAAAACCAGTTAAATATTGCCTGGTTCTCACGGAGCTGACAAACCTATGGCTGGGTTACACAACTTCAAACCGCTGACTGAATCTTCTTCCTCACTAAAACACAAAACCAACATGTCAAGAGGAAGGCTAGGCTAGAACTTTCCTAACTGACACCCACTTTGTTTTGCACAGGAAACATTTTTGTATGGGGGTGTATTTATTCTTGGGAGACACCCAACCAATAGGCTGAGGTGATGTAGCCCAAAGTCCCAGATAAAGAGAGGTTTGCCACCTCAGTGACAGCTGAGCCAGAGTTTCCCAATGACTGGATACGAATCCATTTCAAGATAACTGCAATATCTGAATCCAATGAATTGTGGTGGTGGTGGTTTTTAAAAAAGAGAGACCTGTTCAGATTGAAATGGTTTCTGATCAATAGCTGAGCTGTCTCAAAAGCAGACTTTAGAATTAAACATTGAACGCATAAAGCGTTGCATTCTCCTGTCACGGCAGAACAGATGTCACACAGAGGGAGAATTCCCTGTTCTGCTTGAATTGAACAATAGCAATTATTTATGCCACTATGCAGTCGGTGTATGCCAATAAAGCTGTCCACTGAACTAATCTTTCCAATAAAGACACAGGTTTTCTGCTCTCATTAGATAAACTGAAATGCAAATGAGCACTGTGAGTGTCATGAAAGGCTTAGAGGACACACCAGCCCAGGGAGCTAGGCAAACGTTTATTATCTCTCTTAAAAAAGGAACAGAACAATAACAGGAGACTCCAGGCTCTTGCCAGATACTACAAAGGCTAGTGCCACCCACTCACTAAACTGTTTAATGACACTATCCATGCACACTTTGCAAAGGTGACTCTCAAGACAGTTTTGTATTGAACAGCGATGGTGGTTTTTAACTAGACCATTTGATTTTGGGGAATGATAAAATTTGAAGACAGGTGGGTGCAAATTCAGGAGCATGCATATGCACACGAACTGTGAAAATTAAAAGTTCACCTTTTGACTATTGGAAGTATAAACCTGCCCATTTCAAATTTAAGGTTTTCACCAAACAAGAAGCAAAACTTCATGCCAGATCTAGGGATTACGGGGGGAATGGTTTGCCTTTTATGTGCACCTGTCATCTAGAAACTTTCTTACTCAGGAACACCTGCCATACACTGGTATTATATTTTCTGATTTAATATTGGGGAAAAGAAATGCCTATTATAGATAGATTCTTAAGAAGCACGACTCATTGGGAATATGAATCATTGGGTGCTAGGCGAATTGTGAAAAAGAGAAGTGGAGGCTGCTGAAATGGAATGGAGAAGTAAGTAAGATAGGCAGAAAATGAAGAGGGAACTTGGAGAGGAAATCAGAAGGTGTAACTAGGTGTATGGCTATACGATGCTCTGATGAATCAAGGCTGGGAAAACTGTGGTTCTCTGGAGGAGACTGGACTCTGATTCCCATCATTCATTGACCCAGCTAGTTGGGTCAGATGAAAGCTGGAGCTAAGGATGGACAAATCTATTCCTTTCAGTTCTGTAAGTTTCTCATTTCCCCCCAATATTAAATTCAGTTCTCGCTTCACATTCCTACAACCATTCGCATTTAAAAAAGAAAATCGTCATGAAAATTCACCCACATTTTAGTGCAAAGTTCTCCTAGGAAACATGTTTCTGTATGCAGCTTTGACTAATATGTACATTTTGCAAGCGATTTTCCCGAATGCATTTTTTGTATACTGTTTGCAATAATATATACCTCTTAATGTTACGCTAGTATATGCATTTTTTGCACACAGTACTTGGCCAGAGAACCTTATTGCAAAATGTGGAGAAGTGTAAATTTCAAAGAATAGCTGTGTTTCGGTTTGCACGTTGTTTAGAAAAGTGTGAATTTGTGAGGCTATTAAATTATTATTATTATTATTATTATTATTATTATTATTATTATTATTATTATTATTTCCTATCTCCAGCTGGAGCTCAACAACAACTGAAGGGCTACAGGTTTCCCATCTCTGTAATAAACATATCTATATCTATGGTTAGGGTGGAGTCTCCCCCTCCAGGCCCCCCTCCTGCACATGCTCATTCTCTATGGATATGGGACACCCAAGGGGCTATGTACCGCCAAAAGAGTGTAGAAGAGGCAGATGCAAGAACTGAGAAAGTAGGATGGAAGCAAATGGGGGCTCTGAAAATCTTTGCATGAGCGCAGAGTTTTCAAAGACGAGCCCACAGACCAAGGATGGCATTGATTTAATCAATCTTATTGCAATGCAGGTATAGCTGCAACTGTACAGGCAGCGGATATATGGGCCTTCACTGTGAAACATTAATTCCTTTCTGCTGGTTCCACCCGTGCCTCAAGAATGCTACCTGCGAGGATGCAGCGGAGACTTACATATGCCACTGCTTGCCAGGTAAACTCTGTTTTCCTCTCTCACACAAGCTCCCCTCTCTTTAACTGCTGCGAGCTCTCTGTGTAAACCAACAGTAAAAATAAATTAAATGATGCACCATAGCAGCCTAAATTCTATGCAGGCAGCCCCTCCCCACCCCACGGTTTACCGAGGGGTTACATTCTGAGTCACCATGCGTGTCAGTGAAATCGTGTATTATTGAAACCCATTGAAAAAGCCTGCCAACACCCCGTTCCGCCCTTTTGGTGAGGTTTCAGCGACGTCTTTATGATATTTCTGGGTCACTTCCAGGTTTGATGCAATGTGCCATCCTATGCCATTTTTAAATGTGGGTGGTTTTTTGGGGGGGGGTATTGGGTTGTTGTTTTAATTTTGGTTGTATATTTTGTGGTTTTGTATTTTGATTTTGTTCTGTGAACTGCCTTGAGACCTCCAGGTATAGGGCAGTATATTAATAATAATAATAATAATAATAATAATAATAATAATAATAATAATAATAATAATAATAATAATAATTAATAGCGTGTGCATACACAGTTGCACACATGCTGAATGTGCATAAACGGGGTTTGGGGTGGGCCTGCCTGTACCAAAATATGCCAAATGTCAGCAAAATATCATTAGGCAACTGAAAAAAGTTTATCATATACAGATTTAGTATGCATTATTTATTCCATTCCTTCTAATTGCAGAGTGACGCAGTGAGATATACAGGGCTCTAATAGTCCAGGTCTGGAAGCCCTGCTTAATCCTCCTATATGGCAATTTCACAAAGCATTGCCAGAACACATTGCCATGGCTTTTAAAAACATAAATATGTTTAGATTCTTTGAATAAGCATGATCCGCACTGGCTACCAAATCCAGCAGCTTTGATGCACTTGCATGGAATTGCTGAAGATCACCCTGCCTGCACTTCTCCTGATTTGCTTTTTATTTTTTTTAAACTGGTGCGATAGGGAACAGCAGTGTGCACCTACTGAATGGGTGGCTCTTCCAGCTCTTAGCTAGTGATGATAGGCCGAACAACTGTGACTTCCCTGCAAGCCACTGATTGAGTCCATGTGTCTTGCCTGGCTGAAACTCTATCCAACTCCTCTTTCCATCACTTTCATGCCAAATACATGCAGTGGCTCCCCGTCTGTGGAACGGTCTCCCCAGGGAAGTTTGTCTGGCGCCTTCATTATACACCTTTAGGCGCCAGGCAAAAACATTCCTTTTTAACCAGGCCTTTGGTTGATCTATGCCCTTTTAAAATGTGTGTGGGGGTGTGTGTGGTGGGGCTAATGGGTTGTTGTTGTTGTTATTTTTATTGTGTATTTTGTGGTTTTATATCTAGCTTTTATTCTGTGAACCGCCTTGAGACCCCCAGGTATAGGGCAGTATATAAATTCAGTTAATAATAATAATAATAATAATAATAATAATAATAATAATAGATGGATACAGAAGTGGGTTGAGTTCGCCAACAGCTTTGCTCGCTCTCCCCGGCCCCTCTCCTTTCAGGCCCCTTAGATGTTCTGCAATATTATCTTTGCTGCTTCCGCAGCGAATATAGCACAAGCCCAAATAATGAACAATGAGATCGCTGTCCTAAACAACCTCAAGTCACAACCCCTTTCTCAATTCTGCAGGCTATGCAGGGTCTCACTGTGAAACGGACATAAACGAGTGTAGCAGTAATCCCTGCCTCCATGGGAGTGAGTGTGTGGAGCTATCATGGTCGAGCTGGTATGGAAGAATACCAGAGCTACCCTCGGAGTTCAGCTACCAGAGAGCATCGGGTTATGTCTGCAGCTGCCGTGCAGGATTCACAGGTAATGTGACCTCCAGATTTGTAGACTTGGTATTTTTAAGTGTCACAGTCTGAAGGGTCCCTCTGGTGGACTTACGCTGCAATAGAGGCTTAGGGCTGTTTTGTAAGCAAACGATTTGCCTTGCCGTATTAGAAAAACTAACCACTAAACTGAAACAGACACGGGGACAAATAGAAGAAGGTGCCTTCACCCCGGCGTGGTTCCCCTTTATCACATACACAAGACAACAACAAGAACCTGCCGACAACATATGAATCGATCTGGCTAACCTGATCCAAACACACAAACAAACACAAACACACACACACACACACACACACACACACATCTCACTACAGCCAACCAAAGACAACCAACCGCACCCTAAGCCACCCCTCAACCTCTCTCGCCACCAAGGAAATACAACAAGCGAATAGTAAGAGAACCCATACAAGTAACTCTGACACAAAACCCCACACGTACACTACGTAGAAGAATAGAAGCATAACCACCCAACCCCAACCTGCTTACCACCACCACCCCTTTCCATCTCTTTAAACAAAACAGAGCCAAGCAGTTCTATCCTGTTTCCACTTACTGTTTTTATTTAAGCCACTCCACTTGGTTTATTTAAGCCAAGGACTTGTACATTGACCACTAATAATGAATCATAAGTTGTAGATATCATTGCAAATTTATTATGCTTTTTCTTTTTTTGGTGATGTACAAATGACATTAGAAGGCTTGGTCTTTTTTATTTACACCGTTTATAATTCCTATTGTCCTTGTTTGTAAGCAAACGATTTCATACATAGCTATGCTCCCATATGGAAGAAACCAGGGATAGATTATAGATGCAGTCTCCTGTGTGATGAATATGCATTTGCTTCTCCCCCCCCTCTCTCTCTTGCTAAGCATATAAATGGTGTACAAATTGTAGTCCATTTTCACCTTCCCTTGAAAAGCAGAGGAGTGCAGAGCCAGCCAATGCACAGAGGCCAACAGCTATGATCCTGGCTCTTCTCCATGCACAGATAAAAAGTTAATTACAATTTTGATAGTATCTCGTTTGCCTGGCGGCATTTCTGTTTGTTGCGTTAATAATAACTCTTTTTATAAAACAAATACGCTTTTAGAAACTATATATAGTTTCCTGAGGTAAACGGTGGGGTGAATCCACCTCAGATTGTTGCTCAGTCCTAAACACATAATAAAACACATCAGTGATTTGCTTCAGGAGTTAGGTTCCTGCAACTCATCTGGCTTCATTCTGGGAAATGTTGTGTGTTATTTCCATCAAGTTGTGTGTATTTCAGGATATTAATTAAATAAAGGATGCGGGTGGCACCGTGGTCTAAACCACTGAGCCTCTTGAGCTTTCCAATCAGAAGGTTGGCGGTTCAAATCCCCGCAACGGGGTGAGCTCCTGTTGCTCTGTCCCAGCTCCTGCAAACCTAGCAGTTTGAAAGCACGCAAGTGCAAGTAGATAAGTAGGTACCGCTGTGGCAGGAAAGTAAACGGCGTTTCCATGTGCTCTGGTTTCCGTTACGGTGTTCCGTTGTGCCAGAAGCGGTTTAGTCATGCTGCCCACATGACCCGGAAAACTGTCTGTGGACAAACGCCGGCTCCCTTGGCCTGAAAGCGAGATGAGCACCGCAACCCCATAGTCACCTTTGTCTGGACTTTACCTTCCAGGGGTCCTTTACCTTTACCTTTTTACCTTATTAATTAAATAGTACTGTTCTTATCATTTAGCATCCTTTCCAAGCACTGGCTAATTATTACAAAAAATACAGAATACCCTCTGCCTCGTTTATAAGTAGATTTTCAGCATTTCTTACATTTCAACATACAATAATGCTAAACTAGCATTGAGTGTTCAATTTCAGCCAGAATTTTACAGGGTTGAGCCCAAGAATATACTTTGCGTGCTCGTGCAGGGTATAAGTTCATTTCAGAAAATACTACGTGACACCATTTAAATTTCCTACAATTCTCCTGCTGCCTCATCATTCCGTTGTATTGCGATAAAATAAAATTGGCATTCACTACCACTTGCTAGGGGCAGAGCAAGTGTCAATGCCAGTGGCCCTAGCAACTCTTGAGTACCGATGCCAGGTCTCATCCTAGAACACATTTTGCAAACCACTGCCCTTTATGAGTCTAATTTCCTGAACACAGTGGGGTATTTTGAATATGTTTGCTGCTATTTGCTTGCTTGCTCCTACTCTCTCTCATATATATATATATATATAATTTTATTGAGTTTAAGAGCAAACACAAAACAGACTGAAACCTTACTGTATTCAATGAGTCCCCCTTCCCCACGGCATCCACTGACCTTCCTCACCACCCCTTCCCCAATTCCTTTCTTTTTCAGATTCTTCTGTTTAGCTTTGATTCCAATTGTTTTTTAGTTGCAATGTGGATTTGCTCAAGAGTATAAGTGGGTGTCTGCATCTTTTGTAACTTTAAAACAAAATCTAATTTTAAAACAATATTCTTGGGAGTGAATATGAGCAAAGTCCTTCTCAGTTGCTGATCGTGAAAAAGGACAAACGGAATACCACCATGATGGGAACAGTAATTCCTTCCATTTGCAGGGAAATGTGCAGGCTCCGTTTCATGTCGCACCATCAACAAATTAATGAAGCCCTTGGCTGATTAGAGATTGCTGTAATTCGTTTGACAGTTAACTGAGAGCATGGGCCCATGGGTTCGTGAATGTCCAGCAGTCACCTCCAGCAATGACAGGGGACTCGTGAGCATATTTCCTAAAACAATTCTTCCAGGGTCACTGAGTGGGACGCACATGCACACTATTTGTTCAATAGGTTTGTCAACACACACGATATTTCTGAAGGTCGGTTGCTGGCTGGGGCTGGCTGGACGAGGAGGAGTGGTGAGAGGCTCCAGCAGGAGAACCTCCTAGAGAAGCCAAGGGAGTGGTGGTGGGAACCTGAAGATAGGTCGGAGGATCAAGAGGGTTGGGCAGAATGGCTGGGTGCTGAACAAGCAACAGGCTTCAGTGTGAGAGAGAAACATGGGGCAGAAAGCACTGCAGATGCAGGCCAGGCAGCTGAGGAGGAGGTGAGGGCTGAGGCTGCAACAGATTCAAAGGATCCAGCCAGTCCTACTGTATTCTGCTCCCTTCCTCCCTTGTCTCCAAAGGCATGGAGGGCTTTGCATGTAGAAGAAGAGCACAGAGAGTCCGTCCCCAACAGAGTTTCAGACTAATGGGGAAAGAGCTGGACAGGGAGGAGACTTAGGGGAGGCACAGATTGTCAGGTCTGGAAATTGGTTTACTGGAGCCAGTCTTGCTCATAGGCTTCTCTGTTTGGATTTTGCTTCGTTGAATAAAGAATCAGCTTTACTGCTCATCTGAGTCTCCGTGCTGACCTGCAGCTGAACCAACCCTGAGAGTTGCCCTCCTAGACAGAGCAGTCTCAGGGCTGATCGACACCTTAGAAAAGGGGTTTGAGAGAGAGCATAGCCAATGAGTTGTTTTTGGGTTGTGAGCTGGCTGAGTTGCGGGGGAGCTGGGTGTGTCATAATCTTCACCTCCCTCCCACCAATCTCATAACTTTATCATGACTGTGACTTACCATGGATGGGCTCAGCCTGTATTCTAACTATACCAATTTATTCTTGTGAATTGGTCTCTCTAAAAGGTTACTGTATAAAACTTTGAGCATCTGGACCAGTCCCTTGCTTGTAAACCTCAGGAAACATCCAGTTGGTCTTGGAGCTGCAAAAGTCATTTTAGAAACACACACATTGTCAAGGATTCTCTATTATCCCGCACCACTGCCAACAAAATGTTTCAGATTAAGACTGCTCTCACTGTAATCCCACTTTGTGTGAAATTCGCACTCCTGTTATTACTATCCCACATGGCATACTAACACATGGGGTGATATATCACATTGTTGTTGTGTAGTCGTGTCCGACTCTTTGTGACCCCATGGACCAGAGCACACCAGGCACTCCTGTCTTCCACTGCCTCCCGCAGTTTGGTCAGACTCATGTTGGTAGCTTCGAGAACACTGTCCAACCATCTCGTCCTATCATTTCCATCCCCTCTCTCACCAGGACCAAGACCAACACCGTCTCTCCACCCCTTAACTAGGGAGATTTAGCCCTTCTCTGCCAACAGACTTCACCTGCAGAGGGAGTTTTTGCTGTGAACTCTATCCTGGACTGGGAAAGAGATCTAACATCAGCTGCTGGGCTTAAGCTTTCGATAAGGACAAGGAAAGAAATGGTAGGCTAGAATTGAGTCTTTTTGGCTGTGAGATCTCTTGGACGTGCTTTGCAAGCTACTGTGAGGGGGGAAATGTCGGCCTTCATTATACTGTTCACAGTCTAGGCCCTCCTTGCCTGCAGGTACCATTTGGGGTGGGCTTTTCATAAAGTACTCTGCTAGCTGCCTCTCTTCCAGCACCACTATTCATCTTGGCATCTTGAATCCCCAGGGGGACTCTCTCGACATCTTTAGTCCTTCCCTGCTGCGTTGAGCCAACACGAAAAAGAAGAATGTCATGGTAATAGAAACGTATGTGCATTAATTTCTTGGCACAAGAATCTGATTTGGAAAAGACCTTGGAGTCCAGCCTTCTGCTCAGTGCAGGATCTGTGAGTACAGCATCTCTGTCGGATGGCCATCCATCCTCTGCTTAGATACCTCCAGCCACCACCTCTCTCTTGAGAGGGGGGGGCACTCTGCACCATTGCCAAACAGCTCTTCCTGTTAGGAGGTCTCTCTTAATGACTAGCTAACATCTTCTGACCTGTCATTTCCACCAATTAGTCTTAGTCCTGCCTTCTGGAGCAAAACAGAACAAATCTTCTCCATGTTCTGCAGGATGGACCTTCAGATATTTGAAGACCGCAATCATGTGTCCTCTTACATTTTCTCTCCTCCAGGTTAAATGTACCTGCCTCTTTCAACTGTTCCTCATAGGACTTGGTTTCTTGACCCCTCACCTTCCTGGTCACCCTCCTCTGGTAGATTGATGTCCTTCTTAAAATGTGGCACCCAGAATTGGGCACAGTATTCAAGATGTGTGCTGACCAGCATAATATACAATGGAACTATGCCTTCACCTGAGCTCGACACTATGCTCTGTTAGTACAGCCTAAGTTTGCATTAGGTTTTTTAGCAGCTTCATCGCATTGCTGGCTCATGTTCAGGTTATGATTGACTATGACACCTAGATCCTTTTTACATGTACTGCAGCTAGGGATGGATGAATCTGTCAGTCTTGGTGTGTCTTGGTTTCTCGTTTTTTCCAATTTTTAGTTCAGTTTGCAATATTCCAGCTTCAGCGTGTGATTGTTATGATTTTTAAGTCCTCATGAAAATACATAAGTATTTTGGTGCATGTGACTCCTAACACACACATTTTAGCAAACAATTTTCCCAGATAAAATGCATCTTGGATGTTATTTCCATGCACCACATTTTACAATCAGGAATATACATTTTTATGCACATTTCTCTAAAAGACACATTTTATTAGAGGTTATCGTCCACACACTTTCACTGAGCAGATACTGGTGGTTAGGTAATACCTCTTTTAAACTGTTTAGCAGAGTTTGTCTTCTTTCTCTCGCGGAAGTGGTGTGCAATGACAAAGTTGTTATAAAGATGTCTCACAAACTCTGTGAAGTCTTGGTCAAGAGATTTTATTCCCAGTCCGGGTACAAGCATTATGGTAGCAAAGGTATTTTCAGCTGTTAAAATAAACAGCAATTAACAGTACACTTTCCAACAAAAGTCTTTCTTATCTCGCACACGTTGTAAATGACTGCAACAGTCCTTCAGCAGAATTTACAGGCAATACTCTTCGGACAGACGTTTGCTATAAGGCGTCTGCAAAAACGAAGCCGAGTGGTTGTCTTCTTATTGGTCCTTCCAGCCGATGCCAGTTAAGCTCCGAGTGCCACTACCATACATAAAGGGGAAAAACTCTGGAACCTTCTAGAAACTTTCTACTTTTGTTTCTTTGCAGAATGATTCCCTGACACATTTTTGCTCTTGGTTTTTGATTGGGGAATTGCGTTGCACAATTTCGAAAAGTGTGACTTTTGAATGACAGATGTACTACAATCCATGTATCATTTGAGGAACTGTAAATTAGTCAGGTTTAAATTAAAATAGCTCCTGCATGGTGCTGGAGGAGACTCTTGAGAGTCCCATGGACTGCAAGAAGATCAAACCTATCCATTCTTAAAGAAATCAGCCCTGAGTGCTCACTGGAAGGGCTGATCCTGAAGTTGAGGCTCCAGTACTTTGGGCACCTCATGAGAAGAGAAGACTCCCTAGGAAAGACCCTGATGTTGGGAAAGATGGAGGGCACAAGGAGAAGGGGACGACAGAGGATGAGATGGTTGGACAGTGTTCTCGAAGCTACTAACATGAGTTTGGCCAAACTGCAAGAGGCAGTGAAGGATAGGCGTGCCTGGCGTGCTCTGGTCCATGGGGTCACGAAGAGTCGGACACGACTGAATGACTGAACAACAACAACAACAAGCTCCTGCATCCCTAACTGCTACCAAGCCATGCACCCCCTGTGAGTCATCTCTCATACACAAAGCCCACTGGTTGGCTCTGGGTAGCTCCTTATCTCTTATTCCCATGTGCTTCTCAGTACCATTGCATAATAAGCAACAATGATTTTGGACAGTGGAGGTATTAACAGCGGAACACACTCCCTTGGGAGGTAGTAGACCTTCCTTCCCTGGAGGTTTTTAAGCAGAGGTTGGGTGGCCAGCTGCAATGGATTATTTAGTTGAGGTTCCTGCATTGCTTGGGGTTGGGCTAGACGACCCTCGAAATCTCTTCTAACTCTACAGTTCTATGATTTAATAAGGACACAATTCTAACTTAGGGGCTATGAACACTGGGGGAAAGGGCAAAGCCACTCACTGCTTCCTACTGCCATCTTCTTTCATCCACCGAAGCTACCAAGATCCCCGGAGGTTCATGCTGGAGGGAATCCAGCAGACTGATATTGATGACTGGTGGTGATTGTTGCATTCCAAAGCCTGCTGTTCTGAAAGCCATAGGCATTCTCGATATCAGTTCTGCATCAGCTGCCTGGTTTAGCTTGGAGGGGAGGAAAAAAGGCAGCCAAACCCCTTACAGGAATGGACAGATCTGTCAATTCTGGTTTCCTCTCCATTTCTCCTTTTTCCAGTCTCCACATTCAGTTCTCCACATTTTCCAAATCAGTTTTCAATTATTTTTTTAGAAGTCTTTATAAAAATCCACCAGCATGTTAATGCAATCATTTCATCGTATACACATTTTTGTACGCAATTCTACCTTGTGTACACATTTTCGCAACGTAATTTCCCCTAATATAGTGCATTTTTGTATGTTATTTTCATATGCACGCACAGTTCCCTCTATTATATGGATTTTTGCACACCTTAATTGGCTGGAGAACTCTATTGCAAAATTCAGAGAAGTGTGAATTTTGAAGGATCGTGGTAATTGTAAATTAGGTAGGTTTTAAATGTGAACTGAACTGAAATTCTCCCCCAGCAGAACAAGGCTCTAGAACAAATTTTGAGATACATCGTTTCCCTATCCATAGCTTTCTTATCTTTCCCATCTCTGTTGCAGTCCAACACTGAAATAACTGGGGGAGGGGAGAGATGGGGGCAAACTTCTCCCAGTTGCACCACCCTGTTCTGAAACAGTCTGCCGTAATACATTTAGACAGGTAATTCAGTTCTAAAGCATGACTAAAGAGAAGCTAATTCCACAAGATAGGTGCCACCACCAAAAAGGCTCTGCTTCATGCAGGGGTGCCAACTTGAATAAAATATTGGGGGGGCAGATAAGTCCCACTCACCCCATAATCAGTCACATGATGCAGTGCACACACATCATTTGAATGGGAATGCCCATCAACTTTGTGGGGGCCCAGCCCCCTCAAATATTTTATTGTGGAGGCCGAAGCCCCCATGGCCCCTAGGAGTTGGCTCTTATGACCCATGCTTTAGTGCAGCAGTAGGGAACCTGCACCCCTCCAACTCCTATGAGTCCTGATTATTCTGGATGGAACTGATGGGGGCTGGAGTCCAGTAAAACAGGTTATCCACCCCTGTTTCAGCTTCGCATTTAGAGGAGAATGGAACCAATTGTTTCTGCCGTTCTGTATTTGCATACCCGCGGGTAAATCCTATTCAGCTCAGTGGGACTTACTTTTGAGTAGGCATGTCTGCAGTTGCACTGTAATATAATGCCCTCAGCCTAGCATCACAGGACCCCCTCGGGACTAGTGAGTACGTGCCATCTGCAATTAAAAAAATATGAAAAAGAGAGAGACAATTAGCACTTTAAAGCACTTTCAGAAACCTTCTGATCTTGAAAGAGCATTTGGACAAGCTCAAAATAGATCTTAGGGTTTTTCTTTTTGCTGTCATTTTTTTAAACCTTTCTTTAATCCATCACATCCCTAATGTGAAAAGCTCTTGGCCCTGTCGCCGACTGCACACACAACGGCCTATCCCACACCCCTTCTGCTGTTGACTTTCATGGGGTTTGCTTAGTTTAGGAGAAATCCTGACAAAGTGTTCTTTTTGAATTACATATAAGCATCACTTAACCTCAGTCATAAGAAGGGAATGCTTGTAAGAGGAATGGGACTGGAGTTTTGCATATCAGCAGCTCATGCTGCTAAATTCTGGTTCCCTTTGACTCTTCTTGAAAGAGCCAGTGTGGTGTAGTGGTTAAGAGTGGTAGACTCATAATCTGGGGAACCGGGTTCACGTCTCCGCTCCTCCACATGCAGCTGCTGGGTGACCTTGGGCTAGTCACACTTCTCTGAAGTCTCTCAGCCCCACTCACCTCACAGAGTGTTTGTTGTGGGGGAGGAAGGGAAAGGAGAATGTTAGCCGCTTTGAGACTCCTTCGGGTAGTGAAAAGCGGGATATCAAATCCAAACTCTTCTTCTTCTTCTTCTTACATGCCAGGACTGTGTCTTTCTGTGATTTCACAGGAACGCAGAAAAAAAGTGCAGGGTGTGTTACTGGCTTGAGAATTCGGCTTCTGGAGAATTTGGGGTTATGCTTTCATTTTTTTTTTTTAAAAAAAGAACAAGCCTCTAGTCCATATGGATGTGAAGGTCTACTTGAACATGGACAACGCATATTCAAGTTTCACAAATCAGAGGGTTGGCTGAAGAAGGTTTTCACTGGAATGGAGTGGATCCATTCCAATGGCTAACAAGTCACACAGAAGTAGCAAAAAATGGCAGAATTATGTCAGCTAAAAGAATACGTGGCACAGGTTTTGTCAGCACATAATTTTCTGGGGAGTGGAGAAGGGTGAGTACAAACTGCACACAGCTTTGGCTGTAAAGATTTAGGTCAAGACAATTCGATACAGGTTGCACCAAATAGTCAAAATGGGTGCTTCTCTGAATTTTGCAATGCAGTCCCCCAGGCAAGTAATGTGTACGAGAATGCACACATGCTGAAAATAACGTTTAAAAATGCACTATACTGGGGGAAATGTACATACTCAGAAAAATCCTCACTAAAATACCGATGAATTTTCATAAGCCCATTAAAACAAAATGACAAAAGAGTGTACAAATTAAAAACTGAGAGAAATAGGAATTGACAGATTCACCCATTCATAGCCACAACTGGGTAAAGACATTTTCAGCTGATTTGCCTTTTTACTGACTCAGCCAATTAAATTTGAATGATTTTTTAAAAATATAATCAAAAGCGTAATGGAGGTGGATTTTAAGACATTGTTTAAGACCTATGAGATACTTTACAAGATGTACCCATGCTGTTTGGAAGCAGAACATCTGTTCTAATATTTCTGTGCCACCAAAGGCGTTGGAGGGAGAACTGACAGGGTCAGAAATTCCAGTGCGTGTTGCACCAGCCTCGGAAAAAAAGATGAAGACCATGTGGTTCTTATCTCTGTATTTTATGCTTAGTTTTAAGTAATACCGTATTGGCCTGAATATAAGCCGCACCTTCAAAATTCAAAGGGGGGGGGGAGAGAGAGAGAAGACAATACCCAAATATAAGCCGCTCCCTTAAAATTCCACAGGCACTTCGACCCATTCTGTTTTACCGTTTGTCTGCTTCAGCATCGATAATCGTAAAAGCCAATTTTTGTAAGGTCGCGAATTTAAGCCGCACTTTAACTTTTCACGGTCGGAATTTGGGGGGAAAGTGTGGTTTATATTCGGGCCAATACAGTAGATACTCTTAAGTGATAAGATGTATAGGCACCAGAAAGGCGGGACTCCCCCCCCCCCCACACACACACATCATAAACAAATACAACTTGGGCTGTAGGATTAAAGCTTTCCTTCATTTCAGCCAAGGAAGGTGGCTTCTCCAAACGCTGTGTTGGGACAAGCTGCTGTAATGTGTGTTTTCCAAATGGAAACTCTGCCATGCCATGCTGAAATATCCAAATGCTATTTAAAGTACTACAGAAGTTTAATGTGTTTTTAATCTTTGTTGGAAGCTGCCCAGAGTGGCTGGGGAAACACAGCCAGATGGGAGGGGTACAAATAATAAATTAGTAGTAGTAGTAGTAGTAGTAGTAGTAGTAGTAGTAGTAGTAAATGTGGCAGAATAATGCCTGCTGATGATTCAGGTTCATCAGGGGTTAACGTATCACTCCCATGTTAGGTAGGCGTTCCCTGGGAGGCGGAGCTAGTTGGCATTCTAAAAGGAGGGGGAACAACCTGGAAAGGCAGTTGGGGGTTTGGCAGTTGGGGATGGAGGATTAGAGAGAGAAAATGAGAGGTTAGGCGTTGGGGAATGCGAGGAAAGGTCATTACCATTGCTAAAGGGATGCAGGAAATATTATAGCTAAGCTGAATTACATGAGAAGAAGATTTGTACCAGTAATAACCCGAGACATCCATGTTTTCAAGTTACCTAATAAAGTTAAATGTGCTTAAACGTTCATTGACTCTGGCAGTGTATCAGTACCTTAAGAGGTGTGACTAAGAGGAGAGAACAAAGCTTTCCTGTGGAAGAGGAAACTGTTTGCTTATTCTCCTGTCATACAGAGGGCTGGACAGTGAAGCCAACTGTGCCACTTATTTGCCTAAAGGGGAGGCAAACTGCAGTAGTTGGGAACCCTGGTAGGGAGATCCCATAGGTATTCAAACGTAGAGCCCTGAGGTACCCCAGAGACAACTCCCATATGAACACTGAAGTATTCATCCTAGTTGTCAGTGAAACCTAGGGAGAGTCACTGTTGGGGGAAGTATTGAAGGGGAGGGAATAGGATCCCTCACAGTACTCAGTTCCAATCACACACCAGCATTTTACTCTCCTGAGGTGAGGCACTTTTCTGCACAGCACCGAGGACTTGTTTCCCCCTCAGTGATCCATCCTGTCTTGTTGCAGAGCTCTGCTGCGTATTACAACTGGACGTGATTGACAAAGCCTTCAAGCAGTAGATCTTTGGAACCTGGCACATCTCTCTGTGTTTGACATTGATTCACAGAAACCTTTGGGAACATACGCCTCTGACTTCCCTGAAATTATAGGTGAGGGGGTGCCTACATGCCAGTCACCCCTAGAAGGACAACCTATCTTCAGCTAGCAGTCCCTGATAAAACACGGTCCATATTTTGCTTTGGGGGGCGGACAATGGGGTGCCTTTTAAAAACTCCGAGAGTGCAAATCTCTTAAGTGCCACTGAGTAGCCCCGTGTAGGATTTGCAGCCTGAGAAAAGTTTATTTGTGGCTGTATCTTCATCTGAGCTTCCATGCACGTAATTATGCACAGACACGAAATGCGAGAGAGGTCTAAGGTTTGAAGTCACTTCCAGAACAGAGTTTCACACACAAAAAATAGAATTTCCAAGAATCCGAGAACATTTTCTTTTCCAGTAATTGAATTAAATATAAAGAGTTTTGGGTGTGAAAAATTAATCAAATTTCAACACTGCGTTGTAGAGTGCTTGTAGTCACTCCAGCAGGGATTTAATATAATTTAGAAATAAATGTTCTGAGGATAATAGAAAGCGGCCCAGATCCAGTGGCTTTCTCCCTCCCCTCTTTTTTTAACATAGCTGATACTATGTTCATATTAGATGTGCCCATCCAATTAAATGGAGACAAATGGGCGTCCTCATCTACAACTATGAAGTTCATTGGTGAGGATTAGATCATGCTTTGGGCTATGTGTACCTGCATCCAGACACAGATACCCACATTAGGCACAAACAGCTCCCTGGCTGGATCGCCATGTATGTATTTTTAAGCCAGTTTGTTGTTCTTTTAATCTGCTGAGCTTCAGAACAGCTGCTCCAGTGGTTATGTTAATGGTCTCTTTCAAAAAGGCTTCAGTTCCTCAACAGCTTTCGTTGAGTCAGGCATAAAGCAGGGCAAGTGTTCTGCATTATCTGTTACTAAATCGACTAATTCAAAAAACCCATCTCTCAGTTTTTTGTTCTGGTAAATGAAGGAAGCATTTGTTTTCACTTCTCCTGTGCTCTTATGCGTGTAATGTTGAATGGGTGCCCCCTTTTTTTCTTTTTTCTGTGGCCAATGCCCACATTTTCCCACATGAGCAAGCCTTCAAAAGCTTGGGACCAGTTTGCCTTACCCCGGATATGCCCACTTTGATCTGTAGAACTAACACTTCTGCAAGTGCAGCACAATGTTTGTAAGTAAATAAGTAAGCAAGCAAGCAAAGAATTGATCTTTCAGTGTGGCAACACCTAGATTCTGGAACTGCTGCCCACTGACATTAGGCAGGTACCTTAGCTACTAAAAAAAAGACGTTGCATAGGCAAACTTACCCAGATATGTAATAATAATAATTTATTATTTATACCCCGCCCATCTGACTGGGTTTCCCCAGCCACTCTGGGCAGCTCCCAACCGAATATTAAAAACACAATACAGCATTAAACATTAAAAACTTTAGGGCTGCCTTCAGATGTCTTTTAAAAGTAAGATAGTTGCTTATTATGTAGATATGGCATGCAATATATATATATATATATATATATATATATATATATATATATATATATATATATATATATATATATATATATATATATATATATTCCTGCCAACCTAGCAGTTCAAAAGCATGAAGTGCAAGTAGATAAATAAGTACCACTCCGGTGGGAAGATAAACAGTGTTCCCATGTGCTGCTCTGGTTTGCCAGAAGCGGCTTAGTTAGTCATGCTGGCCACATGACCCGGAAAAACTGTCTGCGGACAAACATCGGCTCCCTCGGCCTATAAAGCGAGATGAGCGCCCCAACCCCAGAGTCGTCCACAACTGGACTTAATTGTCAGGGATCCCTTTACCTACACACACACACACACACACACACACACACATTTTAACTGCTGGTTTTATTTCTTCTTTATTTTATTTTTTTAATACAACTTGTTTTTAACTTTCACTTACTTTTATTGGTACCTTTAATGTATGTTTTATCTTTTGTGTACATTGCTTAGAGCAGGCATAGGCAAACTCCGGCCCTCCAGATGTTTGGGACTACAATTCCCATCATCCCTGACCACTGGTCCTGTTAGCCTAGGGATGATGGAAATTGTAGTCCCAAACATCTGGAGGGCCAGACTTCGCCTATGCCTAGCTTAGAGGCTTCTACAATTATGCGGCATACAAATTCTGCAAATCTAGCCCTGCCCTCTGAAAACATCTGATCTGACAACATCTTGAATGGTCCTCTAAGCCAGTGGTCCCCAAACCCTTTCGGGCCACTGCCTCCTTGGTTCAACAAACTCATCCCTGGTGCCCCCGAAGCATGATTCTGAATAGCACTTTGCACAATCCACTAAAGAACCTGACAATCAATAAAATTCAAAACAGTAACCATTAATTGCAGATACAATCAAACTCCAAGTAAAACTACGTATTTAGCTTAATTAATTCAACAAAATTTATGCCCTTCATGCAGTGAAACCAGATTTTCGGAGTCTGAAAGTCATTTACACCTCCAGTGCCCCCCCCCCGCTGCCTCACCTGCCTCTTAGGGCCCTTTAGGTAAACCCCCCCCCCGAGAACCACTTTGGAAACCCTTGCTCCAAGCCCCCATCATACTCTATCCATACAAGAAAGTTGCCATGTGAGAGAGGGCAGTAGGTATGATCACACTAGCATCCCCCCCCCCCGGCACGTCTGTTTTTTATCACCTTCCAACTTGTGGAAGCTGAAAGGGCGAAATAGTAGTTTTGGAACCCTGGAAATTATTAGAAGAGTCCGTTATCAAAAGGCCAGGTCTATAAAAATTTCAAGCCAGCTGCCCTTCTCAGAACGATGACAACTTTTTCTTTTTTTTTCAAGAAACATATTTTTGTGTGTGCAAAATTGGTTTGCTGTGCAATGTAACATACATTTCCCCAAGGCCCATAAAAAATGAACCTAGCGCAGTTTGCCGTTGTATCTTTAACTGGAAAATTATAGGAGTAAAACAGAGGGCTGTAGAGTGGGGGAGAGGGGGGGAGTCACTTCCTAATTAGCAGTACCCACAGTGTGTTGCACAATCCCAGGAAAACAGATCTCGAGTTTAGCTATTCTATATGTTCTCCTTTATGTTTGCTAAAGCTGCAGTAATGCAGATTAGAAGCCAGCCTGTAGCCACTTACATAAGGATTCCATAATGCCTGTAGCAGGGATGATGTCACCTTAGGAAAACAACTCTTGTCGTAGCCATCGCAGTTAGGAGGCTCAGAAATGTCCGTAACAATTACAAACTTGGCTCTCAAATCTATTTCAGACTCTCTATGGATGGTGTGAAACACGTCTTCGCCCCTTTGAACTCTCCCGAGTTTCTGGGGAGAGCAAAAATGGCTCGTGTTTTCCTTTAAACATAATTGCACCTGGAATCCAGGAACTGCATGCCGGGCCGTGGCCTGGCGTATAAATTAAGTGGCTTGACTGAGCAGGCAGGCCTGAGGTAGAATTCAGCGCTGCCATACAAGAGGCTTCCAGAATGCGACCTCTCAAGTTAAGGGGTCAGAACAGGTGGGGAACGCGGTGGAAACACCATACAGAGATCGGATTGGGGGGGGGCAGCAAACACTTGACAAGTCCCAAACTGTCCAGTCTGCGAAAGAGAAACAATGTCATCCTCCACAGAGAAACCAGGCGAGTGTTCATGAGTCATTGCAGGTCTTTCCTCAGATTGGTGGAAAATGAGGGAAAGGCTGAGAAGAGGTTAAATACCCTCCAGTCTGTTTCATATATATATATATATATATATATATATATATATATATATATATATATATATATATACACACACACACACACACACCCTTAATTATACAGCACCGCCAAGGGCAGCTTGAACACTGCGCATAATGCTCTCAGCTGCAAAATGGTGTTCAGCTTCCCCTCGAAAGCATTAAGATGTAAACATATTTCCATTCACACCATCTCCAACCCCCTTTTCCTTCGCAGCCGTTTTGTTGTTATTTAATGTGAAGTCCTTCAGTTTCCACAAATGAATGCAGCTTTAAAGAAGTCAAGTAAAAGACAGTATCTGTTTTCTAAATTTAACTATTAATCCCTCCCTCCCTCTTTCCGCACACGCCCCCCCCCCCTTGCTACAAAATAAATAAAATAACATTCCATTTCTGGGTTTAGCAGATGGTAATGAATCTAAGGGCTACTTCACCTGCCACAATATGGAGGGCATATCTGGAGATGAGGGTTTGTTACTGTTTTACTAACTCGGTAGTAGGGCCAGGCTTGCTGTATGCAGTCAGCCATTTTGGGCACTGGCTGAGGATCCCAGGACCCCTCACCCTCCTGACTCAGCACCATTCACTGTGCTGCCCATTGCCTCCCCCCAAAAGATATACATTTCAGTGGTGGATGGTTGTTAGCTTCCATCCATGGTGGTCACCCACCATTTTAAGTTGTAATGCCTCAGGCCATAGATCTATGAATAAATTTCATAGATCTGTGGGCTAGGGCATTATAGGTAAAGGTAAAGGGACCCCTGACCATCAGGTCCAGTCGTGTCCGACTCTGGGGTTGCGGCGCTCATTTCGCTCTATAGGCCAAGGGAGCCGGCGTTTGTCCACAGACAGCTTCCGGGTCATGTGGCCAGCATGACAAAGCCGCTTCTGGCGAACCAGAGCAGTGCACGGAAACGCCGTTTACCTTCCCGCTGGAGCGGTCCCTATTTATCTACTTGCACTTTGATGTGCTTTCGAACTGCTAGGTGGGCAGGAGCAGGGACCAAGCAACGGGAGCTCACCCCGTGGCAGGGATTCGAACCGCCGACCTTCTGATCAGCAAGCCCTAGACTCTGTGGTTTAACCCACAGCGCCACCTGGGTCCCCTAGAGCATTATATTTTGGGTTATTTAACAACGTGGGTGCCCACCATGGAAGGGAACCAATCCAAGTTCTTGAGATTTTTTTTTTAATTATAGCAGAAGGCGCAGAATGAACGAGGCTGTGGTTTCTTCCTGGTGACGGAATCCCAGTTGAATTCAGTGGGACTTACTCCTGGTAGGTAGATAAAGAATTGTAGTCTGAGAGGGAGTTTGCAGTCTCTGCAATCTTAACCCATTTGTGTAACCACTACACCATGTTGGACTTTGAAGTCTCGATGATATGGTGTTATGCATCTCATAATGCCTGTATGTACCATGCTCTAACTTCCCTCCAGCAGACTCAGTAGCAAAGGCTTGGGGGTTCTCCCTACACTAGGAACTACAGGGGTTCCTTGCATTAGCGTGGCTAATTATTGTAGGTGAGCCTCATGAATAAGCTCACAACAAGCAATGCAAAAAAAAAAAAAACCTGTTGTGATGTAAACCGCCAAAATAAAGTGTGCTAACAAATACTGGAGAAGGTACATTTTAGGTGGTGTGTCACATAATCTTTTTACCTAAATGATCCCCCATAGCATCTCAGCTCCTAATTGCAGGGTGTTTACAGGTAAGTAAGAATGTGAATGATAATGCATATTTATACTGCACTGTAGGAAACAGTTGCTGAGCTTGATTATGAAGACGCGTTACCCGTTTTAAGTTTTTAAGATAACTCTCACACATCCCTAGCTAACCTTTCCGGACACAAAAGTTGTTGAGCTATTTTGCAGAGCAAAAAATGTTTTGGAGCTATTTTAAAGGAAATTCAGCAAAATCTAGACTTCCGACATGGATTGCCATACATCCGGAGTTTCCTGGACATTTCAGCGATTCTCAGCCAGAAACTGCTTCTGACTATGTCCAGGAAATTCTGGGCATATGGCAACCCTATATGTTAACACCATTATTATAACTCTGCAGAAGAGGACTTCTTGCTGCCACCTAATGGCTATCATTTTATTAATCCTCAATTATTATTCCTTCTGAGAGGCTTCCTGGAGTTGTTTCTGTCCATCCCTTGTTGCAGCCAGTCAGCTACCTGTGCATCACAGCCGGTCACAAAATATCACCATGAGAGCATTTCCAATTCCCAGCGAAGGGGCTGAGGGACGTGGCATTAAAAAACAACAAACAAAAAAACAGCAATTCTCACATACATGTGGCAAAAGTTTTAAGTAGAGCTGCAGAACTCCTTTGCTCTTCCATTCCTCCTTTTATGTTCTTTTGCCTGATCAGTAGCATTAGCCAACCAGACAGGTCCCTCAGAACCCGTTAAGTGACTTAGGGCTTGTGCTGTGTCGTGAAGGCATCTGGGAACCCTCAGATTTTGGGGGTGTGCAGGAAGAGGAGAGGGAAGCAGCCTAGCCTACTGTGGCCTAACCTACGGATAGCTCAGTTGGTACAGCATGAAAGTTGTGGGTTTGGGCCCCACACTGGGCAAAAGATTCCTGCATTGAAGAGGGTTGAACTAGAGGAACCACACGGCATCTTCCAACTCTGCAGTTCTATGGTCCTCTCTCACTAGATTGAATTCAGTTAGGTGCTGATAATTGTACAACTGCATTAAATGCCCACAGTACCTTTGGAAGGGAGAAACCAGAGCACACAAAAACGCCATTTACCTTCCCACCACAGCGGTACCTATTTGCACTGGCATGCTTTTGAGCTTGCTAGGTTGGCAGGAGATGGTTGGACAGTGTTCTTGAAGCTACTAACATGAGTTTGGCCAAACTGCGAGAGGCAGTGAAGGATAGGCGTGCCTGGCGTGCTCTGGTCCATGGGGTCATGAAGAGTCGGACACGACTGAACGACTGAACAACAAAAGGTTGGCAGGAGCTGGAACAGAGCAACGGGAGCTCACTCCGTCGCGGGGATTCAAACAGCCAACCTTCCAATTGGCAAGCCCAAGAGGCTCAGTGGTTTAGACCACAGCGCCACCTGCATCCCTCTTGTTTAAATAACAGCAACAAATTGACACTGCTTCTGGTGAACCCCTTCGCTGCATCGCCAAGTTCACTTCTCACCATTCATCTGGTTCCAGTATTGATGGATGATATTTTCGGGAGGTATCTCAGAAATGGGGCATGGTGAGAGTCCCCCAGCCTTCTCTACCCCAACCCAATTTGAAAACAAACAAAGAAAGAAAGAAACACAAAGGCAAAGGCAAATGTTATGCACACAGCTACTAGACATAAGCGCTATTCTAGATTGGATATTGGTGCGTTACAGATATATGCCACACAGACTTTCTTTTCTTCTGTGCTCCTCTTAGGACTGTGTTCCTCTTCCAACTAGCCCCATCCTATTAAAACTATCACTTTCTACCTTGCTGGCTCCAAGACTCTGTTTTAACATGGTCTGACAACGAGGCTATGCAAACTCAGTCACTTTTACATATTATACGGACGCGTTTGCATTTTAGCGATACAGGGAATTCTCGCAAGCCACTGAACTGTTTCCTGCAGCTGCTATCTCCCTGGGCAAGAGTTAAAGGCAGGAGCAGTTTCACACTAGACAGCACAATGGCTGTACATGCCCATCTCAATTAGGATGAACAAGAAGCAGCCAACAAGCGACAAGATGCACAGTCCCCTTTCATAGCAGATTGGACGTTGCCCAAGCCCTCTGTGTAATGGAATTCATCTAAGAAGCAAACATGCTTTTAAGCCCCTTAAGTGTTGTCAAGAAGGGAAAGCAAATTTGCTTGCCAAGTCCACTGCAATATTTTTATTTTATTTTATTTAATCCAGTGCTCTCAACCATTTGGAAAGCAACACATTTTGACCTTGGCCAGTCTTTTCAAAACAGATGCACTTACCGTCATACCTTTGTACAGCTTGTAATATAGACGATATCCTCAGGAATACAGAATCAGATAAGTGTCCGAACATGTAGATGGCAAGAAAGTGTTTCTGCCGCACAGGGCTAAAGGTGGTGGGGCTCCTAATCCATAGTGAGGCTTGAACTACCACGAAGGCTTGAAGAACAAGGTTTATTCCCCAGGGATGCTTGAGGACAGGAGACTAGAACTGCCCCACCCAATGGCAGGGTCCAAATCAGTGATCCTCCATAGGGGAAGGGCCATCCCACTCCCCATGACAGGCCCTTCCCCTGCGGACAGTCGAGTCTCCACTTTCGATTTTGCATTCTTTCCTCCTTACCTGTGTTCTCCTTTCTGCACTTTCTGTGGCCCTCTCTTTTCCTCCTGTTCTCCCACCCTCCCCACTAGCTTAGTCAGCGGGGGTAAAGGCCTTTGGGATAGATGGCCTGATGGAGAGCCTATGAGATTTATTTTTATTTTTGCAGTATCATCTGGACTTTTTAATGTGATTCTTTTAAAATGGTGTTTTAGGTGTATTGTTATCTGCTTTAATTTCATTGCATTGTTTCGATTTCCTATATATGGCATAACCCACCCTGAGCTTCGTGACAAAGAAGGTTGGAATAGAAACTTTCTAAATAGGGCAGGTTCCACCCAGGGGCTTAGGAAGGGGGGGCGGGGGCAGTCCACCCTGCGTGCCCTCACTGAGAGGGGTGACATTCGGCACACCACCTGCCCACGACTAAGGGGGGGGGAGCTGTGCCACTTTGCTGGCAGCATCCCCCCCCCGTCCCTATTCATTTTGACAGCTCGGAGGCGGCTTGGGAGTTGCAGGTAGGCAGCGCACCGAATGTCTGCCATGGGTGGCTTGCTCCACCCCCATGGGCGGCTCGCTCCGCCCCCAGCTGCAGGGTGCACACGCTGCTCCAGGCCCCCAAGCGGTTATCCTGTGCCTGGGAGGGCACCCTCCATGCCACACACCCCCTGGAAGCGCACCCGCCCTGGGCAGCGCGGGCATATGCTCTGCCACTGGTTCCACCAGGGAGACCAGCACCACGTCAGTTGTGTAAGGCAGTATTATTATGAGCAGGGCGAGAAAGTGTGAGAGAAGAAAAGACAGAGAGCAAGAAGGGGAAAACAGGGGGGGAGAAAGATTATCATACATGGGGACCGGGGAATATAATGAGACTATTGCACTAGCAGCAGAAGAAAACAGTGCGAGTTGAGCTGTGGGATTCTGAATTGTAGGTTTACTTTGTGGTGGAGATCAGGCAAGTTGATGTGTTGGCTACAAGCAGGGAACAGCTACAGTGAGCACAATAAAATAATGTCGCCGCCTCTGGCAGGCAGGGCAGAGATGTGCCTTAGCCGTCCTAATACAATCATGAGGTTTGCTGGACCAGATTAGATTATTCAATTTAGAATCTAGCAGCCCTCGGAATGAACAGAAGAAAGGAAAAGGCTTGGATGATCCTTCCATTCGCCAGTTGAAGTAAAAGGGGAAGGGATGATCATTCGGGTGGACTGAACATTCCTTTCCAACCCTTTCAGCAGACAATGGATTTATGCCCTGAAGCACGAGGGTTAATTACCATTACTTTAGCCTGACTGGCTTCACTTTCTTGCTCACCCGCTTCCTCTCAGTCTCTCTCATGAAGGTGCATTTCCTCCTTTCAGCAAAGAGCAATTATCACTTGACAATTAGCAGCACAGATGTGGCAAAATTTGAATTTTCATGATTTATTCAATAAGATATGGAGCGGCGCCTCAGGACGAAGAAGCGTTTTGAAAATACTGAGCGGTAAAGAATTACTGCAGCTCATTTATTTGTTTCTTTTAAGCATGAGGCAGTCGGTGTTAAAAAAAACGGGGGTTTGAGAATCAAAATGCTCAAGCCATACTCACCAATCCGTTTCTCCAAACTGTGGTTGCCACCTTTGAAACAGAATAGTTTGTTTAGTTGTACAATTTATATACAGTGGGACCTGCAGCCAATCGGAAGCCGCGCCTTGGTTTCTGAATGTTTTGGAAGTCGAACAGACTTCCAGAAGGGATTCCGTTCAACTTCCGAGGTACCACTGTACAACCTTTAGAATAGGGATATTGTTCAATGTTTAATGCTTTCTTATGTTTTTAAATATGTATACGGCCTCGGTCCTGTATACCTGAAGGAGCATCTCCACCTCCACCGTTCAGCCCGGACACTGAGATCCAGCACCGAGGGCCTTCTGGCGGTTCCCTCACTGCGAGAAGCAAAGCTACAGGGAACCAGGCAGAGGGCCTTCTCGGTAGTGGCGCCCGCCCTGTGGAACGCCGTCCCATCAGGGGTCAGAGAGATAAACAACTGCCTGTCATTTAGAAAATACCTGAAGGCGGCCCTGTTTAGGGAAGTTTTTAATTTGTGACTTTGTATTGTATTTTAATGTTTGTTGGAGGCCGCCCAGAGTGGCCGGGGAGACCCAGCCAGATGGGTGGGGTATAAATAAATTGTTGTTGTTGTTGTTGTTGTTGTTGTTGTTGTTGTTGTTGTTGTTTGTTGTTATAGCTGCCCAGAGTTGCTAGGGCAACCCATAATAAAATTATTATTATTATTATTATTATTATTATTATTATTATTATTATTGAATAGGAGGTCCCTCTTTTCATCAAGGAAATATTGGAGGGTATGCAATGAAATAGGCCAGCCTTCGTTGTAGCTGAATTGTATTGGATTTTGTGGGCAGTTCGGTGGGCAGGGGAAAGTTCCACACAAGTTACCACCATCAAAAACACATTAACCTAGAAGTGACTGAATTCTGTCAGAATATAATTCCAGGTTAGTGTGTCTGGGATTGCACCCTATGTATATATAGCGTGCAACAATTGCGTCAGCATGTAATGAGCCTTGGGTTAAGCCCTGCTGATCTGGCTTGTCAAGGAAAAACGCTACCAAGCTAAACTGACAAGCGCACTGCATTTGCAGGTTCACCTGCTCAGGTCTTCCTCTTCAGACCCCATACTTACCTCGTGGAATATGCAATGCAGCTCTAAGGACCACGTCTGCCGTGGGGGAAAATGGTTGCAGCTACAATACAAGCTTGGGCTCTTTTAATCACAATGGTCGCAGGTAATTTTGGTCGTGGCGTTGGTTGTTTTCAGCCTCTAAGCTAATGTCTTTCCTCAGACCTAGATGTCAAGCTTACAATTTGAATATCACGTTGCTTCTAATAAAATATAATTAGAATATATTTTGAGCAGGGTTGGAAGAAAATGTTGTTCACGTATATATTTTTCTAAACCAACAGACTTGTGTTGCTTATCTATGGTAGCGGTCACAGGTTATTATTTTATTTCTGTCTCAACTCGGATCTAGCTGTTACATCTCTCGCCATCTAAATATCAGATTTCTAATTATATCAGTGTAATATAATTAGAATATATTTGGAAACTGTGGG
This sequence comes from Lacerta agilis, assembly GCF_009819535.1. Lineage (NCBI taxonomy): Eukaryota > Metazoa > Chordata > Lepidosauria > Squamata > Lacertidae > Lacerta > Lacerta agilis. Next base: position 15,009,563 of record NC_046317.1, read on the forward strand.
AAGAAAGAAATGTTTTGGGGTTTTTTTCCCCCCTAAACCAAGTTTGCTGTCAGTAATGATACCAAGCAGTTGCTTCGCGTTTGGCGAAGTCGTAAAAAGTAGTGTTCACAGAATAGCGTTCAGCCTGATTAACTCCTTCTGTAAGCCCGTGAATCTATCCAGAGCCATATTTAAGGTGGCTTACATTGCAATCTTATGCTTACCTACTTGGAAGAAAGTCTCACTGAGTTCAATGAGGCTTACCCCCAGGTAAGTGGGCACAGAATTGCATGCTCGGAGTTAATTTTCATGAATGCCAGTTAGCTGCAGCTGGGCAATACAAAAACATAGAATTAAGTACATGAAGGAAGTATCAAAGGGAAAGGGCCTGCAAACTGATGAGGAATGGGATATACCTGGCCTCATTTTCAAGTACAATCCATGACAATGGACAGGAAGAGAGCTACTGAATGCTGTAGGCATTCACATATACTTACTTAATCAGAAACGTGTGCTCACTGTAAACATCAATAAAAGCTGGGGTAGTTTGATCCCCCACTCCCCACAATAACAAAATGCAGAACATTTGGTTTAGCAGATGCCTGTGCTGGCTGAAAACAATTAATGCCTGAGAAACCCTTCCCTTTCTACACCTAACTTTTGACGCAGCTCACACTTCGCTGGCACGCAAGTAATTTTCAGTCCACTGAAATATGGGCCTCTTTGAGTGGCTGGATCTGAAGATCTATAAATGTTCCCTAATCCAGTTAACGTGAGTGACAGTGGCCTTGCTTCCCAGAAGGCCAACAATAAGCAATATTAGCTGCTAATTACAGAACGAGTTGGTGGCGCTGCCTCGAGAACGTAAGACAGATTCCCTTCATTAGCTCTACAAGCTACTTTTCAGATGAAATATCAAAAGTTTAAAAAATGCACATACCCTGCAATGGTTCAAATGTATTAAGGACACTCCCCACTTTCTGATTCCTGACCTTGATGAAGCACTGCAACTGTTTTGCTGCTATATTTAGTGTGAATGGATATCTGAAGGGTGCCATTTAATTAATTTTTTTTGCTTGAATTTGGACAGTTAAGAGAAATCGATTTCAATTGAGCTTTAGACTCCTCAGCCTGGTTTTAGAAGTTAAATATCTGAGTGGACAGTGGTGTAAATAGATAAGTATAGCAGACCCTCCAGGTGCCCCTATTTTCCAGAGACAATCCCAGATTTACAGAAGCCGTGCCGGTTTCTGATTTGATCCCGGAGGAATGTTCCGCTTTTCCTTAAAGGTAAAGGGACCCCCGACCATTAGGTCCAGTCGTGAACAACTCTGGGGTTGTGGCGCTCATCTACCTTTACTTGCCGAGGGAGCCGGCATTTGTCCGCAGACAGCTTCCGGGCCATGTGGCCAGCATGACTAAGCCACTTCTGGTGAACCAGAGCAGTGCGTGGAAACGCTGTTTACCTTCCTGCCGGAGCGGTACCTATTTATCTACTTGCACATTGACGTGCTTTCGAACTGCTAGGTGGGCAGGAGCTAGGACCGAACAACAGGAGCTCACCCCGTCACGGGGATTCGAACCTCCGACCTTCTGATTGACAAGCCCTAGGCTCTGTGGTTTAACCCACAGCGCCACCCGCGTCCCCAGTCCGCTTTTCCTTAGGACATCCATATTTTCTTCAAAGAAATGTTGGAGGGTATGGCATAGGCTTTGATTTAATGGTTTTATGGAGGGTGCTGTTCAGATGGGCATTACTCAAGTCAGGAGTAGGTGTCATCAAGCACCTGCTAAGGCCCTCACCCCTGCAACGCTCTCTTACTCTCTTGACCTTCCTGGTCCTTCTGTTCTTCCTCCTCACCTACCCTATCCAAACATGAAAGCAATGACAAGAGCACTGTGCCTTTTAATCCAAAAATCTGTATCTTCTGTTGATTAATTAATCTCCTTTGGGGAGGAATATACAATCCCACTAGATATGATAATGCCTTCTTTCAGACTTTTCTAGTAAATAGGCAGAATTTATTTTATTTTATTTACCTATGCCAGTGAACGGTACCATCTTTTCATAACTATATCATTGTCTGTTATGGCCAGGTTTAAAGAGAATTTGTGTGCTGTGTTCCGTAACTTCTCCCATATGTCTGCTGCTCCTCTGTACCTTGAACCCATTTTTATCATGTAGTGGCATCGATATCTATTTAAAGGGACATTGGGAGATATAACAGGGAGCACTGTTCAGGGATCAAGTTGGAACCCCTGTTTTGGCAATCTGTAATGAGGTTTCAAGAGTGACCAGGAATGAGTGACCAGGTATAAGAGCAGGAATGTTTCAAGCAACATAGTAGTGGAGCTAGGGACCAGCTAGGGGCGAGGCACTGCCACTTATGTCACAGCAGGGATGATGATAATATCTCTTGGGGCACTATTTGCAAATCCTCTGGATGCCAAATAATTAAGTAATTATTAAGTTATTGATTGTTAAGTAAGTACAGTGGTGCCTCGCAAGACGAAATTAATTCGTTCTGCGAGTGCTGCCGTATAGCGAAAATTTCGTCTTGCGAAGCACCAATGGGGGAATAGCGGTTTGACGGGGGGGGGGAGAGAAATCGCGGAGATTTTTCGTCTTGCGAGGCAAGCCCATAGGAAAATTTGTCTTGCGAGACAGCCTTTCGCTAGCGAATGCCTTTCGTCTAGCGAGTTTTTCATCTAGCGAGGCATTCGTCTAGCGAGGTACCACTGTAAGTAATTACCCCAAGAAGGTAGCAGCAAAGAGAGGAATTCCCCACCTAGACAACGAGATTAATTACTCTATTGTTTTCTCACTTCTGTGCCCACAATATTTGATAAATACTGGAAGCTTACAGTGTCTTGTGTGGTATCTAACCAAATCATTTTCCGAGTAGATCCACTGAAATCAGTTAAGTGAGTCATTATTTTACCCACTTTGTCCCGATTTCCCACAGGTGCAAGTAATTCGTGTGAGCTGCAAGGCATGGACTGATGCCATCCCTTGTCATGACATCTCGGCTCCCTTTTTCACTTTTCTTTTCATTGACACACTTGTCTTTACCTTGGGAGCCCCTTGAGAAACTAGATCCTTATTTGAGGTGTTCTTCATTTTGCTTCCAAACCGATAGACGCTCGACCACCTGAGTTTGGTATTATAGGGCCTGACGCATAACTCCATACAGGGATGGCACCATAGAGTCTGTCTGCTGCAGGATAGAGTGGCCTACCTTCTGTAAGCCACCTTGAAACCTGGCAGACCTGAAAGGTAGATAATCGGAGGAGATGATTTGGAAAGAGGCCAACTCAGAATCAAGAGAAAAGTTCTGAATTCTTCCTCAATTTTTTTCTTTTAAAATTAATAATGTGTTCTGTATTGCAGTAGGACAATACTGTTGATATTGAATCTACTATTTGGTGGTGGCACTTTGTTTTTGTTTCTAAAGCATTTTCCTACATTCAGGCTGTTTAGAAATAGCAAACAAATCTCACCTCATTGTTGCTTTGGATTCACTTTGCATTAACAACTGCATTTCACTCCATAGCACATTTTGTTGCTTCTACTAATTATAAAGCGTGTTGCTTAATTTAAAGGTGGAAATGTATTGGATTTACAAACAAATGTTTTCCTGGAACTATTTCCCATCTCTCTCTCTCTCTCTCTCTCTCTATATATATATATATATATATGTATGTAAACACATGAAGTTAATATTTTTAACATAGCCGGCACCATTCATTGCTGCCTTGCAGCTCAAGCAAGTCATTTGCACCTGTGGGAAATGAATACAAAGTGGGTAAAATAATGTTTCCTTCCTGACTTAGAAAAACTTTGCAGCTGTTTTGCACTGCTGTCTTCCAGGGCTACTGACTAGACAAGAGGCAAGAAGGTGGGGAATCAGCCCCGGAATGCACCTGCCTCAAAAGCTATAGCCAGAGACTTTAGCCAGTTCACACCAACAAGTTTTCCAAAGTGGGAGCTTGACTTACTAACGTAAGCATTAAGATCCAATTGCTGAAACTGATTTGCCAGTATTCCATGTGGTTGGCTTCACATTTTAATCAGACCTCGGCTAATAAAGTTGCAGTGTGAGTATGCCAGCCACAGATCCCTAGGGTATTTAACATGCACGTAAGCACTGATATAAAATGTGACAGTGAGCACGTGGGCAGTATTTTCTCTATATGTATACCATCTTGTTTAAATTGGATCTAAGAAGTCCAAATGGGAGTAGACAGATAGATACAGCAAGGAAAGTTTAGGTATCTCCCCCCCCCCACGCCATCAACAAACTCAGCCATACTTGGGGCACAAAAACATACATTTTGTGCCACGTGGTTCATTATGTTTTTGAGAGATGAAAAGATGCTTCCAGACAGGTGTATATTGTGGGATGAGCGCTCCTCGTGCATTTAACATTTTTGCAGCACTCACCAGATGCCATTGTCAAAGTGCCAGCCTGTATTTTACCCCAGTAAGTTAAAAAATAAACTTGGCAATGACCCATTTGAGAGATCTCAGTGACCCATTTACAGTATTAAGTCTCCACCTGGAAGCACCCCAATTTTAAGCCTAACCTGGTCTATAGGATCAAGGCCTTCATTCTTCCTTTCTGCTTTCTTGCAGGCATCCACTGTGAAGAAGACATTGACGAATGTCACATGAACCCTTGCCAAAACGGAGGGACCTGTGAGAATTACCTTGGGAATTATACTTGTCATTGCCTAACCGGAGAGGAGGAAGGCATATATTATGGCGGCTGGAACTGCACAGAAGTCCTCCTCGGATGTGTTCAACATAAATGCCAAAATGGGGGGCTGTGTGTTCCTCACTTTACGGACGGACAGCACAGATTTAGCTGCATATGTTCAAATGGATATACCGGAGTACACTGTGAAACAATGACCACATTGTCTTTTCAGGGAAATGGGTTCCTTCAGGTTAACAGTGTCACAACGCCTGTCCAGGACGGTTTCTATAACATAAACCTTAGGTTTCTGACTGTTCAACCAACAACTTTTCTATTCCACCGAGGGGACAAAAGCACATTTGTGAAGTTGGAGTTACTGAATGGCTACTTACACTTATCCATGCAAGTCAATAATAACCAGTCAAAGGCCTTTTTGCATATAGCACAGAATGTCAGTGATGGCGAATGGCATTCAGTGGAGGTAACCATAGCAAGAGCAGTTACTCTTAAATTACTCGACAGCTCTTGTATAGAGCCATGTCTCAGTAAAGCTACTGCCACCATAGATAGCGACCAGCCAATGTTTACTTTTCAGAGCACTTTTTTGGGTGGTTTGCCAGTGGGGAACAGGAGCAATGACTCTCTACTAAACATCTATAATATGCATTCTGCACCTTCGTTTGTAGGCTGTCTTCAGGACATTGAAATAGACTTGAACATTATAATCCCAGAGAACATGTCATCCGATTCATCTTTAAATGTCAAGGCAGGCTGCACCAAAAAGGATTGGTGCGAACACCACCCTTGTCAAAACAAGGGGCGCTGCATCAACTTGTGGCTGAGCTATCAGTGCGATTGCTACAGGCCCTATGCCGAGCCAAACTGTGCTACAGGTAAGGTAATGCCCTCAACCCCAGAACCTTAATTGCCACCTGAAATCATATTGTACAACAGGTCTTATCAGACTGCAGAGCCCTATACTCCAAGCTTTGCTATTGTCCGTCATCTGCCACTGGAATATTCCTCAGCTACAATGGTGGCAACAAATTTACAGCTTCACCGCCATCTTTGCATAAGCATAAGCAATGCATATACAAAGATGGTGTCAATGCTGCCATGTTGAAGGATATGCCAGCAGTCAGAACTCAGGCTATGCTAGGGGGGAATTAATGCACATGGAGGGGGCATTGTGTTCTTTTCAAGGGTTTTCTCCTTACTACTACCTGTTCGGTTGAGCCATCCATGCCACTACAATTGTAAGTGATGCCAGCCCACCAAAACTGGCCCAAGATCCACTGGGGAACTTGAGTGAACTACTACCCATCTCTGTTGTAGAACATAAATACACACACATATGCACCAGTTGCAAACTCTGTAAAGTGATCACAAATGCACAGATACTGGAAGGTTTGCAGAATTTTAGTCCACATTTTGAAAATTCAGACCCAGGTGTGTAGATCCCCAGCACATTTTTGGACTGAAACTCAAGGCTTATTACCATAGATAGACCAGTGACATGCTCAAAGGAGATATCCACACAACTAAAAATCAATCCATTTCAATTTGAACACGATTTGGAAGATCACTTAATTTGCTCCCATTTTGGAACGCTGACCTGAATTCCATCGAAAGTTATCTTCCAAAATTCATTTCACTTCGATGAATTTTTATACAGTGCACAAGGCGTGGACTAGAGAAAGGCATTTATGGAACAGGAGATGAATTAGACTACATAGCGTCTAGGTAAGTGAGGCGTTACTATAAATATACAAGAAAGCCACTTGTCTCACTATACAAGATGACATCTCATGACCATTAAGGAATGAGGAATTGCTCACAGCACCAGTTCAGTGTTTTTTTGTTTTGTCTCTCTCTAGACAACTCATTTCAAGCCAGGTAGAAAAGTCCAAATAGTTTCAAGCTAACTAAATGCCTCTCCAATAGCAGGCAGGCATATTTGGAACTTGTTCGGGCTGGCATCAATATGCCACGTTCATTCCTGGTCTTTTGTTCCCAGGCCTCTTAATCATGGCAGTCTCTACCCTTCTCTTTAATGTGAAACATGTTGGCTGTTAATTATTCAAATAGATCTGAAGTGAGGATGGGGATTGTTGCAATGGCTCCCTAAGGCAGTGAGGAGAGAGGCAGAGAGAAGGAATTAATTATTCCCCTATATAGTTTCTAGGGATTTTACTGGTGTTGTTATATTGGTCCAGATCAGGAAAAAAATTGCAAAAACAACTCTCAGGGCAGAATGGCACTGGTGCAATTGTCTTTCACGATGCGACTCATGTGAGGTGGGTCACAGCATCTTGACTTTTCCACCAAGCTAGTCAAAATAGACTTTTCTAATGTTGTATTATTTCCATTTCGTGGTGTTGTTTTGATTTCTTCCGAGACATGTGGCCATGGGGTGATAATGAGTTGTCTGGTGAGGCGATGTAGCTAACATCCCAACTTCTTGACAGTGGCCAAAGATATCCTTTCAAAAAATGTATGGGAGCCAATTCACACATGCATACCATAGTCCTCCATTATCTGCATTGCTGTGAAAAATAGCAACAGTGATACATGGGATTCCTTTCCGCTTTCCCTCTGCAATCAATGAGTTAATTCAGTGTCTCAAGACTATACTAACCCAGGGTACAATTTAGTTAAAGTCTTAAACCCCAAAGATTTCAGCAGGTGACTTTTAAACTTTATTCTAGACATTTTCTTTACTGTCCTGCCAACCTCAACCTGCTCTTTTCCAGCCTCTGCCTTCTTAAAGGTAAAGGTAAAGGGACCCCTGACCATTAGGTCCAGTCATGTCCAACTCGGGGTTGCGGCACTCATCTCGCGTTACTGGCTGAGGGAACCGGCGTACAGCTTCCGGGTCATGTGGCCAGCATGACAAAGCCGCTTCCGGTGAATCAGAGCAGCGCACGGAAACGCCGTTTACCTTCCTGCCACAGCGGTACCTATTTTTCTACCTGCACTGGCATGCTTTTGAACTGCTAGGTGGGCAGGAGCTGGGACCAACCAATTCAGGGAATGACATCGCCTGTCATTTGCCTCCTCCTTAGTAGTGTCAGACTTATGCAAATGCTAAGGTAACAGCCATGTAAAGCCAGAAATTATGAGGGCCCTCTAAATCCATAAAAAGTTATATATTTTGGTCAGATTGTTGGGGGGGGGTTGTTGCATGTTCACCTAATTTACTGGTTGTTGGCACCCATCAGTCTCTTGAGACAATGGCATGTCCCTCCGGATTTGAAAGCCTGGGCTGTGTGTATGGAGATCCCGGGCTGCCCTGTTCTCAGCCTCACTGATTTGGTCCAAAAGAAAGCAGAATGATATGGTTGGCACCAGCTTGGCTGCAGGAGTTGCCAGAAGGAAGCATACAAGGCACCCACCCTCCAACCGTCTTAGGGACTCCAGTCTGGATTTGTGTAGGGTTTACTCCTTAGCCTTCACTTCCCTCAAAGATATTCCACAAGGCAGAAGAGGTTTAGGATCAATACGGTACAGCAAATTAACCAGTTAGAAGCTTTGGCAAACAAAAAGGTCTTCACCTTCTGCCCAAATGACATCTTAGTCGGTGCCAGGCAAGTCTCCCAGGGATGGGCATTTCATAAGCAGGGTGTCTGTCATAATTGAAAAGCCCATCTCCCTGGTCACTAGTCAACCACTGTTACCTAACTTTGCTGTGGGGCGGGGGGAATCTGGAAGAGAGTCCCAGACGTCAAACATGAATATTCAGGCAGGCTCGTGTGATGAAAAGTGACCCTTTTAAGTAATCCATTCCCAATGCAATTTAGAACTTAAAAGGTAAAAGTACCAGGATTTTGAATTGTGCCCAGAAACAGACTAGTAGCCAGAACAATGGGCAGCAATCCAATTATGAGAGACGGGCCTGGCATCCCCGCTTTCGTCCCGAAATTGCAAAGTATAAAATCATGCAAAACTAGCCACCACAGGCCAGAGAGAATAAAAAAAAGTATCAGGCTGCAATTCTATACCTACTTACCTAAGGCCCATTGAACTCAGTAGACAGACAGTGAGCTACTTGAACACATACAGCAAAGCAGTTAGCTCTGAGAGTTTTTCTTATATTTGAATGTATTTAACTTGACTAAATTGCATCCACTGTTTGCATTCAGATATTTTTTATCTGTGAGAAAAGGTAGATGGTTTTTTTAAAAAAATTAACCCTCCCCCCAAAACACAGCAGAATCAGATAAAAAGTGTGGGAGAGGGGAGAGACATGAAAGGCAACATTGCATATCTCTGGTTCAATCCCAAGCGCCGTATCTATTGCAGATGTTAAATGGCACAGTTGCACTGAATTTAGTGGAGTTATATGGATTTACACCAGCTGATATCTGGTCTGGTTGGGGGGGGCTTACTAGATCTATTTGTTCAGAAAGCTTCAGCTTCAAAATGCATTCCAATATTTTTAAATACTATATCATTTCACATGCTACCCTGTGTGTGCACCTACCTCTTTTTTTATTATTGAAAAATGACATCGCCGGAGCCGTAATTGTAGCAGACGGCTTTGAAGTTGAGCAGTAATTTATCCAAAGGTTTGGAAAGCAACTTTGGGATAGGGGACTCCATCTGGTAAATATGTTTGCCTCTTTATATGAAGCAAAATTAAAACCATGCAGCTCCAAGGGAAGCTTATACTTCCATTAGGACTGTTGTGAATGATTAGAAAGTATTCGAAACTCCCCCTGCCCACTTCTCCCTAACCGCAATATTCTTCTCAATTCACAGCATCCTACCATTTTGATTAAAGGTGTGTGTGTGTGAGAGAGAGAGAGAGAGAAAGAAAGAAAGAGAGAGAGAGGTAGGGAAGGGAAGGGAAAGAGAAGATTGGGAGCAACTAATAGTCTCACTGATCCCCCCCCCCCAATGAGTGTATCCAAATTGCTAGAGTATTCCTTTGAAAAGATTGTCCGAGGCTTTCAAAATTTTAGAAAAACCCAAACATGCAGTACATCTCTTCTGAAAACAGGGAACAACATGAAGTATATTCTGAAGTGGTTAAGGTATGCTCATATTGCCTAGTTAGTTGAAACTTTGCAACAGTTTCTCACATATGTTTACCTCATGCATAGGTTTAGCTCAAGGCAGAGGTATAAAGAAACGCAAGTCGATTTCCTATACTAGCTAAGAACATCTGCCTGTCAGCAAAAAAAATAACATGTCTGTGCAAACGTATGTGTGTTGATTTAAGTAACTGGCAAAATGGAGATCAGCTTACCTTCTTTCAATAAATTGATGGTCAGATTAGATGAAATGTTGGAGAGCTGTAATCGTATCTTCCAGCTCTTTAATTCCCCTCCCCCCCCAAACACACACAAAAAGTAGCTGCTGGGAGGGGATTTGGACTGGGACTGCTACAACAGAGGAAGAGTTTGGACTTGATACCCCGCCTTTCCCTCCCCTTAAGGAGTCTCAAAGCAACTAACAATCTCCTTTCCCTTCCTCCCCCACAACAAACACTCTGTGAGGTGAGTGGGGCTGAGAGACTTCAAAGAAGTGTGACTAGCCCAAGGTCACCCAGCAGCTGCATGTGGAGGAGTGGGGAAGCGAACCCGGTTCACCAGATTATGAGTCCACCACTCTTAACCACTACACCACACTGGCTCCTTTAACCTTTTCATCCTGCAGTTTTCTCAATGAAAATGGACACCCCCCCCCATTGCTATTTGCGTTGCCTGGGGAAACCTACTGGTGCACGGGCAGGTTTGATGGGGGGAAACGGCACAGGGGAAAGGGTTAACTGGGCTCCAGCACTGGGGTCCTGATATGAATCAGGATAATCTGCAGCTTGATTTTATCAAAAGTAAGAAATCAAAGAAATGGGAGATTTGATCGCAGATGTCATTTGGAGTTCAACACTGGGCATCACAGTGCTAGTTCTAAGATGCAAGGTGGCGCTGTGGTCTAAACCACTGAGCATCTTGGGCTTGCTGATCAGAAGGTTGGTGGTTCAAGTCCCTGTGACAGGGTGAGCTCCCGTTGCTCTGTCTCAGCTCCTGCCAACCTAGTAGTTTGAAAGCACACCAGAGCAAGTAGATAAATAGGTACCACTGGGGCAGGAAGATAAACAGCGTTTCTGTGTGCTCTGGCACTCTTCACGGTCCTCTCTGGTTTCCGTCATGGTGTTCCGTTGCACCAGAAGCGGTTTAGTCATGCTGGCCACATGACCCGGAAAGCTGTCTGTGGACAAATGCCAGCTCCCTCGGCCTGAAAGCGAGTTGAACGCCGCAACCCCATAGTTGCCTTTGACTGGACTTAACCGCCCTGCGGTCCTTTACCTTTTACCTAGTTCTAAGAATGAGGAGGGTGGGGAAAATATTAGGAACATTGGTCATATTTCTGTGATGACCTCTGTTTTTGCAGGGCCAGCTTCAATGGGCACAATGAGGGCAGCAGAGTCAATGAAGGCAGGGACAAAATCTGGCACAACAAGCCTTTTAAAAGCATGGGTCATAGCAGGAGGGGAGAGTGCCATTGGGGCTTCACTTCAGGCAGGAAAGTGTCTCAGGCCAGCACTGCATAAGATACACTGAATACAGCATTTGTTGTTCAGAAGTCAGTCTCTCTCTCTCTGTGTGTGTGTGTGTGTGTGTGTGTGTGTGTGTGTGTGTTTGTAAATAAGCGAACTCCTATACACATATAATCCTAAAAACACATATAAATAATATCTGTAGATACATGTTCCTGGATGCAAATGGGAGTATCACCCTCCCACAAATCCATATTAAACAAGGATGCTGAATTCCAACACAACAAAATTCAACCTAATGCACAGGTTCATTAGCTCTGTGCTGAAACAGTGGTCTCTTTTATGAGATAAACTACATGCTCCAAGTTAGGTACAAAAAATGTCCTGTTTCCCACTTTTGTCATAATCAGTGTACCTTGGGCTACGAGTGTACCAAATTTCAACTTTCTGGGCGGCCTACTAGCATTTACCTTGTGCCCCCCATTTCTAGGCGGAGAAAGCAAATGGCTTTTTGCATGGCCCAGAAAGATATTTATCATACAGAGAGGCACTTTGTTAACCCCTAGAGACACGCAGCTCCCACATTTTCAGGCATTCCTGGTAATCGGGGCGTCCTGAACTATAGAATTTTCCAGATATACATCTGAATGAGTGTAAAAGAGCCCCACCCACCCCCATTTCCTATAAATGTTCAGCTTACTGGGATTGTGGCTCGGGAGGGGGAAAGTGGAAGAAATAATAAGCAGAAGCTCCTTCAAAGCGGGCCAAGCCCAATCCAGGCAAAGTCAAGGCAGGTCACTTGAAGCAAGTCAAAACCCTGGACAGTTCCCAGAGCCCCCTGCCGAATGAACTATGAGGAGGTGTTATTTCAACCAAGAACTGAGGCGATTTGAGGCCTTGCATAGGCTGCTAGAGCTTATACTGCATTTTGCCACATCTCCTCGACATAACGGCTCTGCTGACTTACCATGTCCAGGTTTTGTTTTTAAAAACATTATATTAATTAATTAATTAATCAATCAATCATTATTTATTTGTCACCAATGATTTAAATATTTGGTGGTGGTAGGTACTTCTTTTTTTTAAAAAAAAGTTTTTATTTTATTTTGACAAATTAATCATAAATAAATAAGAATATAAATGTGCACCCCACCACCAAGAGCATTCCATTGTAACTATCCAACCTCCCAAAATTTCAACACCTCTTGCGATGGTTTGACCCCCTTTCCGTTTTAGCAGTACAAATTCTACAAAAACCTTCCATATCTCTTCGAAATCATTTCTCCTGCATATTCTCCATCTTGCCTTAATGGCACATGTTAATTTATCATTAACAGCTATATCCCACACCTCTCTATACCAGGCATGTCCAACAGGTAGATCGTGATCTACCGGTAGATCACTGGACGTCTGCGGTAGATCACTGGTATATCATTGGCTCCCCCCAAAGAAGCTGAACAATTGTGGCTCCCTTAAAAAAAACCCAACATTTTACCTCCTCCCTGAAAAAACTCAACAACTTTGACCCGAACCCCCCCAAAATGGGCATTCTCTTTCCTATAAAAAGCTCAACAACTTTGACCTGAACCCCCCAAAAGGGGGTAGATCACTGCCAGTTTTTAACTCTGTGAGTAGATCCCAGTCTCTTGGGAGTTGGCCACCCCTGCTCTATACCATTCTTCCATTTGATATTCTGCTTCTTGCCCCTTCCACTTCCTAGCTATCATAATTCGTGCAGCTGTCAATAAATTTGTGAGCAAGTCCTTCATAGCCTGCAAACCTTCCACCCGATACCATGTCCAGGTTTTCAGGCACCGGCTTAGTCTACACTGTGGATGTGATGGGAATGTTCAGGGGGGGGGGCTCCTCTTCTGAGACTGAGGAAGAGCTATAACCTCTGGCTGGGAGAGCCCAGGGGGAAGGGCTGAGATTCCTGCATTGCCAGGGGTTGGACTAGATGACTCCTGTGGTCCCTTCCAGCTCAATTCTATGATTCTTTGTGCACCAAAAGCACACATATTAGGGTTGCGCACCAATTATATTGAATAGCCAGTTGATTAAGAAATTGTCTTTTAACTGAATTAAATATAACCACATTTGCGGATCACTAAAGCCCTAGGCACTAAAGCCCGAGGGACACGGGTGGCGCTGTGGGTTAAAACACAGAGCCTAGGGCTTGCTGATCAGAAGGTCGGCGGTTCGAATCCCCGCGATGGGGTGAGCTCCCATTGCTCGGTCCCAGCTCCTGCCAACCCAGCAGTTTGAAAGTATGTCAATGTGCAAGTAGATAAATAGGTACAGCTCTGGCGGGAAGGTAAACAGCGTTTCAGTACGCTGCTCTGGTTCGCCAGAAGTGGCTTTGTCATGCTGGCCACATGACCCAGAAGCTGTACGCCAGCTCCCTCGGCCAATAACGCGAGATTAGCACCGCAACCCCAGACTCGGACACGACTGGACCTAATGGTCAGGGGTCCCTTTACCTTTACCTAAAGCCCTAGTAGGTGACTTTAGGGTGTGCTGGAGGAAGCAAGTGCAACTTTCAACTTAAACAAAGACTGAAACCCTAAACACATTTACTCGTGAGACCCACTGAAAGCAATGGGATTTGCAATCACTCATAGAGTTGAACAGAAGCAAAAGGCCAAGCTGTTATTTACACCGATGCACCACAACCAACATAAAATAAATAAAAAGAATCAAACATAAAAGGAAGCATCCCTTTAAACTGCAACTTCACTTAATAAAATTGACCATCACCAATCAGTCTATTAAAGCTCTACAGCCGATCCTATTCGTGCTTATTCAGAAGTGAGTCCCAATGGATTGAATGGAGCTTACTCCCAAGTCAGTTGAATGGAGGTTTCTTCCAAAAAGTAGAGATCTTTCCCAGTTAGCATCTGTATAGGAATTGCTTCTGGGTGTTTTTAAATGTTTTATTGCTTGTGTGTTTCCCTCCCTAGGCTCCTTTGGAAGGAAGGGCAGGGCATAAATTTAATTAACAACAATTGTGCACAAGATTATAGCTTTGCTAGGTTAAACTATCAATTAAAGTTTAAATTCCTAATATACAAGGGCACACTCACTTTGGAATTTAAAGATAATGGAAGAGATCTTCAAAGTGCTGCTGCTGCTGCTGTGTGCTCTGTGGTACAGAAATTACTTGCATCTTTGTTAAAGAGAAGTTGACAAACACTAAGTGCTGGGAACCATTTCCGCTGCACTCTCTCAGCAGTAGCAGGCAAGCAACAAAGCTGATTTATTTCCATCAGCATCCAGACGTAATGGCTCAAGAGGTTAATACTGACCAAGGTTATGCTAAATGCCCATCAAACCACATACCAGATCCAATATTTCTTTTGAAGCAGAGTAATTGAAAACTGCAAGCTCGCCTTGCTACCTTTTAAAAGACTAACCTTCCTTCCTTTGCCGCCTTTGTAATGTTGCGCGTCTTCCTGCCACTCGCCGGCTTTGCTCCATCGTAAGCGTTCTCTCTTCAACAAGAAAAATGTCTTTCAAGTACTCCCTTAATAGAGAGAGAGGGTTTTTTTTTTAATAAACTAACCTTTCATGCTTAAAAATGACCATTTCAACACCGAGGGGAAAGATTTATGGACATATGCCTTGCTTTTAACAAGCACATAAAGAAAGAAGTTTAAGATCACCTCATTCACAAAATTAAAACATTTCTCACATGTTATTTATGAAATTGTCTATTCAGAATTAAGTCAGGGATTTATTTCCCCATACTAAATAAACTGAGCCAGATATGAAGCCTGTAACACTTAGAAGGCAGGTTTCCACAATGATCACCCCTGTTTTCATGAGTCTTATAATCATTTCATTAAAATAAAGCACTGCAGGCTGTGTGTGTGTGTGTGTGTGTGTGTGAGAGAGAGAGAGAGAGAGAGAGAGAGAGAGAGAGAGAGAGAGAGAGAGATCTCAGCACCAAAGCAGCTTTCCCGCCCTATGAACGAAAAGTCTGATTGTAAGTTTTTGTACAGCTGGGGTTTGTTTTGTTTAACTCCAGTTAATGCTGTTGATGTTGTTTGGTCTGTGAAACCACACGTTAAAGGCTTTAGTTCAGATTAGCCAATTGTGATTATTGATTTGGGGCCGTTTCTTCTATTAATATAGCACTGTGGAAGCCCTGCTGGCTTAAGATATTTTGCTGCCTGAAGCAGAGGAGCAAATGATACACTTCCTCAGCCTTCCCTTTGCCACGCAAGGGCCAACACTTTAACTTCAGGAAGCCTCCCTGGGCTGTTTAGACATCAGTTCTTGCCTTCATCTCCCCGCTTCCCACTTAAATCCTGCTAAATTGGTGGAAGGACCATAGTTTAGTGCGTTTGATTTGCATTCGGGTTCAATCCCCAGCATTTCCAGGTAGGGCTGTGTGAGACCTCTATCTAAAACCCTGGAGAACTGATGCTGGTCTATGTAGACAATACTGAACTAGAGGAAACAATGATCTGACTAGGCATCAAGAAGATTTTTTTAATGTTCCTGTTCCTGAAGCAAGCCATATGGTAAAGTCGACCTAGAGGGGAAGCCATTTTCACATGACAGTGTATCTCCAAATAATTTCCGGAATATTTTGGATCAGCTGCCCTGAACTGTCGTGGTCTTCAGGGAGCCGCTTCCCATTCCATGTGATCCAGTCCCACTCCACACTAATTAGCACCTGTATCTATTTCTTAGATTTATCATCATAAGATTTTGGGGCAGTCCACAGAATAAAATACCAGATAAAAGAAAAAAAGGAAAACAAAACAGCAAAACAATTATCCCCCCCCCTTCCCATAGACACATTTTAAAGACTGTAGAATGTGAATCAGCCAAAGGCCCGATTGAAGAGGAACATTTCTGTCTGGCACCTAAAATATATATAATGAAGGCACTAGGTGAGCCTCCCTGGGTCACCACACTGTTTGAGTAAATGATGAGACTCCATCCCACTTTATTATTATTATTTATTTGATTTCTTTCCCGAACTTTGCCATGTTGTTGCCATGCCTCAATGAAGAGTGAAGGGTAGCTTGAGAAGAAGTCAACATCATTTGTCCAATCCTAGGTGTGATCTTCTCTGAAAGCTAGTAAGCCAGTTGGTCCTTTGGGGCACATGCTCATGTTAGCAGTATAGTTGCTTCATCTATTTTCTTACATGTGCTGATCACCCATCATGGAATCCAAGGTGGCATAAATCTGCTTTCTAGGTGGTCATCCATCTAGGCTCTGTCTAGACCGAGACCTGCTTAGATTTGGGAAGCCTCATGTACCTTCAGACAATATCCTGGTGCCTCAACCTGTGTACTCTGTACAAGGCCAAACTTAATGTTGGGCAAAAGATTCATGCATTGCAGGGGGTTGGACTAGATGACCCTTGTGGTCCCTTCCAACTCTACAATTCTAAGTTTCTAAGGTACAAGAAGAAAAATAAGATTTAAGTTTTAACATTTTCTTTCACTTGAAAATTTAAAGGGTTTTGGTTATTGGCGTTTGTTGTTGTATGAGAGATTGGCATTTGTGCCATACTTGATTTCAGATCAAGAAAACATCAGCCAAAAGGATGATCAGCCATCATACCTGGTCATCTAAATTTTCAGTGTAGTCTACTTTAATGTGGAGAATACGGCACATCAGTAGATTGGCTATAACCAGAAGGAAATCTGTACAACGGGAACTGCCAAGGCAAATCTCAATTATTATTTTTTAAAGATTGTTACAGCATATTGGGTCTCACATCCCTCAGAGCTGATGGCAAAACACCCAAAATAGACACAAAGAGGCACATATCCAATTGCCAGCCTACACCCTATTAGAAGCTTATCTAGAGCTGAACACAGCAGAAGGAGACAGAGGAAGCAACATCGCTGCCTGATGTCCCAAGACGAAAAGAGTCTGCTGTATGGCTTGATCAACAAGCATGCCGCATATGCTACAGAGCTGGGATCCACTCAGACTAGAGGCCCTGCTCTGGTGTAAGCATAAGAGAAAATGTTTCCTTTCATAGGGCCCACTCTACATCGTCCCCGGTTCAGTCAACACTGACCTCTCTTTTTGCATGGTAGGAGTCAGGCTGAGCTGAAACAACATGGGAATGGGGGAAATTAACCTGGACTGTTTCCTATATCAAATAGCTGTGATTTCTACATTGTGGCAGATTTCCATAATTAGCTTGCAGGGACTAAAGAAGTGTTCTTTCTTGTATGTGTTTCCATGGGACTCAAGCTTGCTATTCTCATACTTGTTCCTCAGAACTTTCATCAGACTCATAGGGAGACAGAAATGTCCAACGTTGGCCCCTGTGATTGGCAGATAAGAGCCAAAATGTATGTTGAAGGGGGAGGCCAACAGTTCCCTTGCCCTCTAAAATTCAGGAGGAATTTTGAGTGCAGGAGGAAATCCTTCCCAATTCAGGTTTGTCTACCAATTGTCCCTGAGCATGAGAAAAATTCACATAGTCATCCAACAAAAAGGGAAAGAATGTTGGGGCCACGGCATTCAAGATACTCTATACAGAACTTCTGAACAGAATGTTGGGCGATCCCTGGTGAGATTGGAAATGAGGAATGTAAGACGTGTGGGTCACAACCCTTGCCTTCCCAAAAGGACTGAAACTGAAGCATCAGAACCAGCCATTTCTGGTCTCCTAGCTTTGAATTGGTACCAGTTATATCATACCATCTCAGATAGAAGGTAGAATTATATATCTCAATCTTTAAAAAGCTACACTTGCTCTGCAGGATTCATAATGCATCTGTCAAAGGAGTGGTACAAACCATAGTAGTTTGCCACCGAAAGCGCCATCAGGTAGTTTAGTTTAGTTTAGAGCATTCCCGGTCTGTTTCATGATATGTCCATTTTTCCATCAGTACTCCTGTCTTAAAGATGTATTATTCTCTCTCTCTCTCTCTCTCTCTCTTTGCCACTCAAGAGTACATTCCAGGAAGATTTGGACATGAGGAATCCAAAGGGTTTGCTGCTTTTCCTTTAGAGGGCAGCGACGACGAAAGTGTGACAATCTCAATGTTTGTCCGAACACGCAAGCCTTCTGGCTTGTTGCTGTCTCTGAAAAAAGGCACAATCCTATTTCTTAAGGTCTGGTTGGAAGGTGGGAAACTCCTGGCATCAGGCCTAAGCTCCGACAAACTCCTAGGAACACAGCCTGTGAACGATGGAAATTTCTATTTGATATCCTTAAAAATCAAGCCAAACAAGACCGAGCTATTCCAGTCTTCGCAGAACCTGGGCTACATTTCTACTCCTGTAATAAAAATCCAGAGCGGTGATATTATGTACATTGGAGGATTACCCGACGACCAAGAAACCCATGTAAATGGTGGATATTTCAAAGGCTGCATCCAAGATTTAAGACTGGGCAACCAACCACTGGAATTCTTCCCTGTCACGACTTCATCAGATTCTGTCATCAGAAAGAGCACGCTGATCAACATTGCCCCAGGCTGCATCGGAGACAACCTCTGTCAGGTAAGGATGCTGTTTCTCAAAGTGCCGTTTCCATGTTTGCACCAAGGAATTCTCTTTTGAACTAGCAGTGCTCCGAAAACAGCATGTGACAGTAAGAATATCTGAACACGATATCCGAAACAGGCAGGTAAGATCAGGTTTTTGTCAAACAGCCCCACACTTCGCGGGCGCCGAGACCGCAGAACATCTGGGAGGCTGGAAAGCCCAGCGCCTGAATGGCAAGTTAATGATAACCAGTTAGCAAGCCTGCTATTCATTAAGGGCAACTTGAACTCACTGTAGTTTTTCAAACCAAAATATTCTCATAATTACTGTAAAACCAGACTTTCGAAGCAGGCTAATCACATGGTATGTTACGGGCATTTGGGCCTGGCAATGAAGCCTGTAAAAATATTAAAGAAGAGAGGAATGTTGTATCACCACACAAATACAAAGGCAGCCCCTATGTGGGTTGGATCTACCAGAAATCACACGGTCCTCATTTAACATTGCATAAAAAGTAATGGATTTATAAACAAACGCCATCTCTGTTGCATATGTGCAAATACAAGTGGGCTGACGGAATGTGTTCTAATGTCAGTTGTATGTTCCTGTACAGTATGTTTCATATGAAAAAGCTTTTTTTTTTCTTAACGTCTCAAGCATTTCATGATTTTTTTTTAAATCGCTTACAATCATGCTGAGCACTTTTTCCTGTGCTTACCCTTCTTTCAACGTATTATCATTATTAACGTATTATTGGCCTTTCATGCAAGCACCTCAAGGCGATGTACAATAAAAACAGTTAAAAGCAGTTAAAAACACAAAAAAGCAAATAACGTTTAAGACAAAACAATTTAGAAAAAAAAAACTGGACACCCATGGCACAGGCCCATTCACCCAGTTGGGAAAGCTTGAAACAAAAAAGTTTTCAATTCCCCGCCCCCTGCCCCCCAGAAAAGTGTGGATGATGGGCTCCTGTTATTTCTTGACAGGCATACTATTCCACAGAACATACCATCATCCCTTCAGAAAAGACTTCAAGAATGGCACTTTTTTTTTCCTAATTTACTTTCACGTCTCCTAGACATACGAAGCCTCAGAGAGAGGCACCAACTGCCTAGGTCCTTCTCCTCTGTTCTCTTCCATTTATAGCCCAATGCTGCTCTGAAAACTGAGAACCAGTTCACGGATGCCCAGACATCATTTGATTTCTCACAATTTGATTATATGGCCCATGTTGACTTGCCCCAGAATCTATGAACGGGCTCAGTTGAACGGCGAGGGATCCCCAGACCTCTTTGTGAGGATTGAAACTTCTGTTTCAGTGTATCTGAAGAAGTGTGCATGCACACGAAAGCTCATACCTAGAACAAACTTAGTTGGTCTCTAAGGTGCTCCTGGAAGGATTTTTTGATTTTGTTTTGACTATGGCAGACCAACACGGCTACCTACCTGTAATTGTGAGGACTGATGTGTGATAACTCATCCACACGTGTAAATTGCCATTTGACGCCACAGTCACCACACAATCGGCATGAACCAGGCCTTGGTGGTAAAGGAGGCAATATCACATTACCCTGGCTTTAGTTCACAACTTACAATACTACAGTCGTACCTCTCGGGTTACGTATTTAATTGGTTCCTGGTCGCTGTACGTAACCTGAAAAATGCGCTTTGTGCATGAGCAGACCGCGCGTGGCGGCGGGTTACACTTCCAGGTTACAGGAGTTCGTAACCCGAAAAGTATGCAACCCAAAGCGTCCGTAACCCGAGGTACGACTGTACTGCTTCCCACTGAAAGTCTCCCTTCCCCTTCTACTCAATCTCTACTCCCAAGCTTTCGTTTTTACTGCTGGCTGTCCTAAGACCAAACCTAGAGAACTATTTTGTGCATACCCTTCAACATTTCTCCAATGACAATGGGGACATCTGATATTATTATTATCATTATTATTATTATTATTATTATTATTATTATTAGCCCATCTGGCTGGGTGGCCCCAGCAACTTTGGGCAGCTTCTAACATACATAAACACATAATAAAACATTAAACATAAAATAAAAACCTTCTCTATACAGGGCTGCCTTCAGATGTCTTCTAAAGGTTGTGTAGCTACTTATCTCCTTAGCTCAGGGGTCGCTTCACTCCATACCCTCCAACATTTATCCAATTAAAATAGGAACATCCTAAGGAAAAGCAGGGCATTCCAGGATCAAATCAGAAACTGGGGTGGCATCTATAAATCTGGGATTGCCCCTGGCTTGGAAGGTGTGCAATCTCTACTCCCAAACATACCTCTAACTTTTGTTTTACTGCTGGCTGTCCTAAGACCGAACCTAGAGAGCTCTTTTGTGGGCTCACCAAAAGGCTGACACAACCAGCCTGTGGTCCAACAAGGAAGAAGGCAGGAAGATGCCAGAGCATTAGTTGTCTATATAGTGATTCTCCATTGTTTCAGACCAGGAATCTGTTCCAGGCTTGTCTGGAGTCACACAGGATTGGACCTGGGATCTCTGCACTGAAATCATGTAGCCTTTTGCTAAAGGTCAGGCCTTGATATGCAGCAGCAAACTTGTATGCATGCTCAACACTCTCTAGCCAGAAAGGCCTTCTTTGTATTGTGCACTCTCTGCAAAGGCTCTTTAAAGAGGAAGGTTTCAGGGCACCACCGGATTTCGCCAGGAGTTGTTTGTAAAAACATTTCCCATTCTTATTTGACAAAGGCTTCACTTGACATGCCTCCTTTCCTCCCTTTGACCACTTTCGCCTTCCATCATCCCTTCTTCTTTTTTATCTTTTGATATCCTTTCTCCTAGTCAAATGGTCTGTTTAAGTGGTTTTCGGAACAAAAGAAATATATCTTATCTAAGCTTGTCTGATATGATAAGGTAATACAACTGTGATAATCTTATAGAATCATAGATTTGGGGGGGGGGGGAGTCAATTCTGCCAGGCAGGAACATTTTCCTTATGGTATGTCGGAAATGTGCTTTTGCAATGCAGACCACTACAGAAAGCAATTGGATTGCAGCAGTACCTTAAAACGGTAAAGGAGCCCCATGACACCCACAATTATCACAAAAGGAATTCAGTATGCGGTATGATGCCATCCCATGTTCCTGGTTCCTCACGATACTTAGTGAAGTATCTGAAGAAGTGTGCATGCACACGAAAGCTCATACCAGGAACAAACTCAGTTGGTCTCTAAGGTGCTACTAGAAAGAATTTTCGATTTTGTTTTGACTATGGCAGACCAACACGGCTACCCACCTGTAACTGATACTTAGTGAGTTCCCAGACAGCCTGAAAATGATTGGCCCCAATCCAGAAAAAGTCCAATTAAAATCGATGGGGTGTCGGGGTATGGGTGCTGGAGCTCCTCGTGCACGGCCTTGGACTGGTTATGCACGAGGTACCAGTTGCGGGGAAAGCGGCCAGCGTTCCGCGTGCTTTTGAGCACGGTCGCCGGCCAAGCCTCACAGTCTGAAGGATGATGAGTAAGCCAATTGAAGACTCTGATGGTGTGTGAGTTCTTAGTTGCCTTCTTTAGAGAAAAGTTGCCTTGTGAAATAAAATATATACCCTGACTCTGAATAGACGGACCAGTTTAAAGAAATAAAAATTTTACTTTACTCCCCCCTTTAACCCCAAAGGAAGACAGACACCGGTTGTATCTTTAGTGGCTTCGGCAGAACCCGCGTAGGCTCGTCCCCTAAGCTAAGTTCTCCTAAGCTTAAAGACCCTGCGCGCCCAATCTTCCGCGAGGCTAACTAAATAAACTAAAACCGAAATATCTTCCGCGGGCCTATCCCTAGGCTAACCTAAAAGAACCTAACTAAAACTAGAACCGAATGATCTTCCGCGATCTAACTCTAACTAAAGAAAAACCCATCCAACCCGTCCAGCCCGCTCCTAGCCCCTTAAACTAAACTTGACTTCAACTAAAACCCAACTAAAAGAACATAAACGAACTTCTCCTAAAGAACGTGCGGTCTCGTGCCTAAGCGGGGTGCCTCTGCCTTTTATTAGGGAACAAACGTGACATCATCATTAGTACTTTAACCAATAAAATCACTGTTGCTGCCCTCCAAAAAGGCGGGAAGCAAGTTTAACGCTCATTAACAACTTTGAACATGACCGGATCTACAAAATAAAGGCGGATTAATCTTGTAAGTGAATCACACTATTCATTCATGCTTTCACTTTCACTTTTGCGCGCAATTATACCAAAAGTAGACCTTGAAAAAACCCATAAAATAACCAATTAATTATGAATCCATGGCGGATCCGTGAAACGTATTCCGACATATCATCTTTCTTTTTTTGTTTTAAATTAAATTATTTTTGATTTAGTTATATAAAAAGGAAGGTTAGAAATATCATAAGCATTTATCTGACACAAACATTACCATTTGTTTAGATATAGAACTCGACATGAAAGGGCAGAGCATCAACAGTGCTGACAGCGTCCACATCAAGACTGTGATATAAACACCAGCAACACCATCAACATCCATCCCCTTTCATAGGAGGAAATACTTGTACAATAATGTAGCAATAAAGTCATGAAAATAACAAACCACTAGCCGAACATAAAAAATGATCGATCCGATACACTGTAAACCTTTTAGGCATATATAAATACTTCAATATGTAGTGTAACACAACAAATCACCTCATAAGCATGTATACTTTCGCGTGCAGCGTAAAACAACAAATTACTCCCCAAACACAAGAGAGGACCTGATACAGGTCCAAAATTAAGAATAACGGATAACGACTGCCCAAACATAAGAGAGGTCCCGATCCGGGACCCAAAATTAAAGTATAACTAGAGCTGGGGCTACATGGCCTACCCAGACCCCTCCCCCATTTTTTTTAAATTTTTTATTTGGAAACTAAGGAAAATGGATAAGGTAACATAAAAGGTGTGTGGCACTGAGGCTACAGAATCGAAAGAACTTTCAGGAAGGCAGATTCTGGACTTACCACAGCGACCACAGGTAACGGGGAATTAGGGTCCGATTCCAGAGAGGGGATTTAAGGCACCTAAGTACAAGTGGTTTGCACCACAAGAGGGGATATAAGCTACCTATATAAAGGTGTCCCAGCCAGGATGAGGATTTAAGCCATCTACGCAAGGGTTTCCAGCGAAACGAGATGGGAATTAAACCAACTACATAAAGGTCTCCCATCAACAGCAGGAAACAGAGTGAAGGGAAAAGCTGGGAACCTGGTTTACTGCCAAAAGGTAGCATATAGAGGGGTATTCTTCAAAGAAAATAGGGGTACCAAAAGGGTAGGACGCCACCAGACTTGACATATATATCTTGAACAAATCCGAGAATGACCAATTCTTTGACCAAAGGAAATCATTTCAAATAAGACATAATAAGTGTTACCACATTTTGAACTACAACTTTTGCAAGCACAACGTGGAGATTTAGGATTATTGAAATAAAACATATATGCATGAATATATCTATGACTAGAACTGCACAAAGACGATGTTTTTAACCTTACATAAACATTTCCATATCATCAAAATTGTGACGCTCTAAATGGAAACCATTGCAGAAAAATTATCATATATATAAACACCCATATCATTAATTATCAAGCTATATGGAAAACACATGTAATATGCGAGGCGGATATTTCAAGAAGCATACAAAGGCAATTATGCAATTTTTACAAGTACAATATAAAGTACAAGACAGGTTTAGAACTGCAAAATGGTGTTGGAGAGGAGGATGAAGACGATGAATGAGTTGCCGGTCGTCTTCTTCTCCGACTACACATGACCATGTAGAAGAAATAGTCCTGGAACTCAGGAAAAGTTCATGGAGCTCAGGAAAGTACTGAAACATCGAGCTCTGAAGAAACAACGATACCTGTAGAAGAAAGGAGGTTAAGCAAGCAAATCAAGGTGATCTGCTAGTGAGTGCAGGTATGAGAGTAACTGGAACAAATCTAGGCAGCCAGGAACCAGAGGCCGCCCAGAGGCAAACAAAAGGCCTAGGCAATAGGAGGGTAAGGCAAACTGCCCAGAACTCAACTGGTGCTGTTTGTTGAGCACTTTTGAAGAATTGCTGCACTTAACAAGGCGTTGGGCAAAAATTGCCGGAAACCGTAGTTCTCCATGGCTTGGCCAAATTTTAGAAACTTCCTCTTAAGGAACAGAAACAAGTCCCTTGCTTTGAGAAACTGGTGTGTTCAGACAACGAGTTGGATATTCTCAGCATGCTGGGTATATAGAGGATAATAAAGAAACAGGAATCTAGCCAAAGAACCAAAAGTTCCGCCGGGAGTTATAGTTTTTCAATCAACCACTGCCAAAGTCAGCACAGAACATAACAAGGAATGTTCCATGGCTGGCGATTGGATCATTGAATAAAGGAAAAGTGGATAGATGTGAGCAATGCAGAAAAGAACAATGCACTTTTGTAACAGTGCTTGCCAGGGGCTTGTAGAGAGAATGAGCTCTTTAATTAGGGCCTCTGCTGCGACGAGCTTCTCGGATGTCAGCGGCCATTGGTCGACCCATACAGGGGGTCCTTCCTTCCATGTGAGTGGAAGTGCATGAACTGGCGCTGATGCAGAGGCCCACATCAAAAATGAGTGTGGATAACAGTTCTTGCTTTAGACAACAAGTCTCTACCCCAAAGGGTGATAGGCACATCCATAACAAGTGGACGGAGCTGCACCATGGAGCCTGAGTCTGACTGGAAGGTAATCGGATGCACGCTCTGGTGGGCGGGTTCGAAACCTCCGACTCCGAAGACTTCCTGGGTGACAGTCGTTGCCCACTGGTCAGGCCAATCTTTTCTGGCGATCACTGTAACATCTGCGCCTGTATCAAGAAGACCCTTGATCTTTCGTCCACCCATTTCTAAGACGAGATGAGGGCGTTCTTCTGTAATCTTGATTAGCGCCATTGCTGCCTGAGGAGGCAAAGAGTCTACAGGAGCTGTAGGCGTAGAAGTAAGCAAATAGAGTCTGGCAATTTCCAAACCTTTTGTTAGGACACAAGGAACAGTTGAAAATCCTGGAATCAGCAACTGCGATGAATCTGTGATTCGAACTAGGCCTGCAGTCAGTGTGACTGTGGCAGGGAGGCGATCCATCCTAGGCAGGATAAGGCAAATCGAGGTGTCTGGGAATGGACCACGGATGGATGTTGGCAATTGCTGAGCAAACCATGGATTTGAGAAGTAACAGTCCTCTGTTAAGAAGAGTGGTATACCTGGGACAGAAGATTCTTCTTGTTCTTCGTTGGCAGTGTTTGAAGATATCTTTTTGGCTTCGGGTTTTTTGCACTGCTGAAGTTGGCAACTCTGAAGCTGCTTGGCGTTGAGTTGGCAAACTTGAGGTTCCTCTGTTGGTAAAAGTTGCTGATGCTGTTGAACCTGTTGGCATTCAGTCAGTTGTGCATCAAACTGGCAGGATGGAACTTCTTCTTTGACACGAGGCAGTAGAAGTTGTTGTTCCTGATAGTTGTTTGGTTGTGGCGGGCTGAGTTTAAAAGCTGGAGGTGACACAAAGGTGTGGACATTGTTAACTGGAGTGATGTTTAAGCTTCCACAAGAGGGAGCTGGCTCACTCACTTGCATTCTTTGGCCACATGGAAAGTGATCATCAGCTGGGTTGCAACTTGAACACTGCTGTTTCATCAAGGGCAAATGTCCTTCAATGACAGATTGACCTTGATTTGAAGATGAATAAAGCTCAGGAGTTGTGAGATTGATCTCAGTAGGATGTCTTCTCAACGTTGAAGGCAATTCTGCGATCAGAGGCTTGACTGTGATTGCTTGCTGTGAAGCAGGATCAACATCAGCAGGAACTGAAGGGCGGTCAGCAGAAGGTGAACTGAATGCTGTGTTCTCTACTGGAACCCTTTGAATAGGTAAGGCAGATGATGAAACCTCTGGAACCTGAATGCTTGATGAGGTCACATCTTTTCTCTGGACATCTGAAGAGTAGATATCTCTCTGGATCACTCTTTTTTCCTGATGACCTGGATAAGGAGTAGCGTTGTTCACCTTTCTGGGATGGTTGACCTTCATGATGTTCTTGAACTTGCACCCTATTGTTTTACCGGGGCCGGGGCGCGGCCCGCAGAACCGTTTCCCTGAACTGGAGATGAGGTAGGTGATGTGTTTTGTGGATTCAAGCGACAATCATTCGCCCAATGAAATCCTTTCTGACAGATGGGACATCTCTCTGGCGGCTTGGCAGAAGGCCTTGGCGTTGTTGTGCACTGCGACCGGAAATGCCCATCGCCTCCACACCCATAGCACTTCTTGACTGGCGTAGAGCTGTCTTGACGTGGCATCTGTACCGCAGCTGCCAAGAGTTGTGCTTTGTAGGAGTGGGTACCGACATTCTGGCAGACGCGTAGCATCTCAGTCAATGTGGCATCTGGACGAGCTGCAACTGCTGTTAGGGCATTCTTGCAGTCATCATTGGCATTTTCAAAGGCAAGTTGTTTTGTCAGCATGTTTCTGGCATGACGATCTTCTATCTGGCGTTCCACTGCAACAATCAGGCGATCCACGAAGTCCCCATAAGGTTCTTTTGGACCTTGCCTAACTGCAGCGAATCCTGATACTGAGCTAGCATCTGTGCGATTGGGTAGTCTGCGCCAAGCTTTGACTACAATGTCTGCTATGGTGACAAGTGCAGCATCAGGTATGGCTAGCTGTTGATTGAGATTGGAGTAATGTCCTGATCCTGTGAGCATATCTTCTGTGGCAAGTGGCGTTGCACGTCTGGCTGCTACTTCTTTCCACTCTTGCAGGCACAGAAGAGCATCTGTAGGCGACAGGAAGGTGCGAAGAATCAACTTCCAATCAGATGGCAGAAGTCTACTAGTGGACAGTCCTTCAAGTAAACTTCTAGTATAAGGAGCTTGAAGTCCATTTTCGCATATGGCTTTTCGCAGTTCACGTAGTGTTTCAAAAGGAATGGCTTGATATCTTGCAGGTTGTCCTCCATTAGCACGAATCACTGGAAAGATGTGCATTGGATCAGCACTAAAGTCTATTTGTCCCAAAGCTGCTTCCAAAGCTTGGGTTCTGCAGATGGGCTGCATTGCTGTAGGGTCTGTAGGTGGCATCAGTGAGTTTAAATCTTCTTGATGCTTTCCAAATGATGAGCCACTAGATGGTGCTAGAGAGTCTTTGACATCTGGATGCCTTGAAGATGGCTGACTATGAAGACAAGATGGCTGACTTGAAGTTGGATGAAGACAAGATGGCTGACTTGAAGTTGGATGAAGACAAGATGGCTGACTTGAAGTTGGAGCATAAGGTTGTTGGCTCTGTACTGCAAGTCCTGGCATCTGGATCATCATTGTTTGGCTTTGCTCTTGTCTTGGAATCTGCATTGGCATTGGAGGTGCTGAAGGGTTGGTAAATTGCTGTTGTGCTGCTTGCATTGAAGCTTGGATTGCTGTTGATTGGAAATCAGCTCGCTGCAAAACTGGAGCTGCTGGCTTGAGCGCGGCCTGCAGGGCAGCAGGGTTTGCTGGCAAAAAGGCTGCTTGCTGCTGCTGCTGCTGGATCGCTGGCAAAAGCGCGGCTTGCGATGAAGGAAGCGGGACCGTTGCTTGGAGCGAGGTCCGCGGCTGCTGCTGACTTGAAATCGCTGGCTGGTAAAAGGCCTGCGATGACTGCTGAGCGACTGGCGGTGGGGCAGTCCGCGGCGGGGCTTGAAAGGCCGACGGCGTCTGCTGCACCGGCACAGGCGGCAATGAATCTGGCAATGACAAATTGGACAAGGGCGAGTGCGTGTACGACAACGGGGCCTGAACTGGCTGCTGCGAGGGGGCCGAAAATGGCACAACCGCAAGCGGCAGCACAGGGGCACTATTAAAAGCAGTATTTCCCAAATTCACTGTTCCATTAAGCAAAACATTTCTTGGAGCGATTTGTTGAAAGCAGTTTCTTACTTTGCTCCATACTAATTGTACAGGAATTCCGATTTTCGGGTTGGCCATAAATTCTAACCCGATCCTTTCCCATGAGGCTAAATCTTTCGTTCCTTCCTTAGGGACCCAGGGACAAATTTCCCCAATGGTTTTAACTAAAAGCTCTACTTCTGATTCAGAGACAGGGTGACCATTTCTTTTCAAAAGGTACAATAAATCTTCACAAAATTTTACTTGAGCAGTTGAGAGTGAGGAGCCCATTTTTTAAACACTTTTCCCAAACTTTTCCTCCCCCACCCGTAGGCTTCTACTAGGGGACACCGGTTCTACCCGTAGGCTTTAACCGAAAAACCTGGCACCCGTAGGCTTTAGCCAGAAAACCTCCGCCCCCACCCGTGGGCTTCTACTAGGGGCTACCGGCCCTACCCGTAGGCTTTGACCGAAAAACCTGGCACCCGTAGGCTTTAGCCAGAAAACCTTTCCCTCCCACCCGTAGGCTTTTTCGGGAGACACCGGCCCTACCCGTAGGCTTTGACCGAAAACCCTGGCACCCGTAGGCTTTTGCCAGACCCTGGCACCCGTAGGCTTTTGCCAGAACCCTTCCCACCCGTAGGCTTTAGGGAAGACCTTACTCTGCCCGTAGGCTTACACTAAACTCCTTGCCGCTCTACCCGGGGACCCCTTGGGGCAAAATATACGCGCGCGACTTCTATTTACACTACTTTGGGCAAGCGGTGGATTCGCGCTACTGCAGCGAAATCCTGGATAAACCGGGCCGTTATACCTCACCTCTCAATGTCTGTTTCCGAGCCACTTCCGATATGTTGCCTTTAACCGGAGTCTTCGTGGAAGCGATTTTTGACTACGCTTTGCCTCACACGGGGCACCACTTGTCGGGGTATGGGTGCTGGAGCTCCTCGTGCACGGCCTTGGACTGGTTATGCACGAGGTACCAGTTGCGGGGAAAGCGGCCAGCGTTCCGCGTGCTTTTGAGCACGGTCGCCGGCCAAGCCTCACAGTCTGAAGGATGATGAGTAAGCCAATTGAAGACTCTGATGGTGTGTGAGTTCTTAGTTGCCTTCTTTAGAGAAAAGTTGCCTTGTGAAATAAAATATATACCCTGACTCTGAATAGACGGACCAGTTTAAAGAAATAAAAATTTTACTTTACTCCCCCCTTTAACCCCAAAGGAAGACAGACACCGGTTGTATCTTTAGTGGCTTCGGCAGAACCCGCGTAGGCTCGTCCCCTAAGCTAAGTTCTCCTAAGCTTAAAGACCCTGCGCGCCCAATCTTCCGCGAGGCTAACTAAATAAACTAAAACCGAAATATCTTCCGCGGGCCTATCCCTAGGCTAACCTAAAAGAACCTAACTAAAACTAGAACCGAATGATCTTCCGCGATCTAACTCTAACTAAAGAAAAACCCATCCAACCCGTCCAGCCCGCTCCTAGCCCCTTAAACTAAACTTGACTTCAACTAAAACCCAACTAAAAGAACATAAACGAACTTCTCCTAAAGAACGTGCGGTCTCGTGCCTAAGCGGGGTGCCTCTGCCTTTTATTAGGGAACAAACGTGACATCATCATTAGTACTTTAACCAATAAAATCACTGTTGCTGCCCTCCAAAAAGGCGGGAAGCAAGTTTAACGCTCATTAACAACTTTGAACATGACCGGATCTACAAAATAAAGGCGGATTAATCTTGTAAGTGAATCACACTATTCATTCATGCTTTCACTTTCACTTTTGCGCGCAATTATACCAAAAGTAGACCTTGAAAAAACCCATAAAATAACCAATTAATTATGAATCCATGGCGGATCCGTGAAACGTATTCCGACAATGGGGGAAAGCTAGTCATGAATAACTGACTAGACTTATAGCTTCACGGTTCTGTCCCAATTGTTCTAGTGAGAGTAGACCAGGGTTTCTCCAGACTGTTTCTGGACCTAGGTCTCCAACTTTTTTGTGTTGTTTTTTTTTACTACAACTCCCATCATCCCTAGCTAGCAGGACTAGTAGTAAGGGATGATGGGAACTGTAGTCCAAAAACAGTTGGGGAAACCCTGGAGCAGACCCACTGAAATTAACAAAACTGAGTTAGTCATGTCCATTGATTTTTAGTGGATTTACTCTGAGTAGGACTAGCATTGGATACAACCGCTAGCTATGATTAATTGAGACCATTAATTCTATAGAATACAGAGAGCTGCCTTATGCTAAGACCATTGATACATCTGTACTGTCATCAGTTGGGGACTCTAGTTTTGACTGGAGCAGCAGCTCTGAGGAGGGGATATTTAACGCCACCCCCCATCTCTCCCACAATTGTATTTGGGCACTTTTCCAGTAGGCATTTACAGCAGCAGAGCGTGTTTTCATGGCACTACAGTGGTACCTCTGGTTACGTACCTGATCCGTTCTGGGGTGCCGTTCGCACCCCGAAAAGTATGCAACCAGAGTGGCGATATCGCGCTTCTGCGCATGCACGACCTGCGCAGAATGGCAAAACCCAGAAGTAAACACTTCCGGGTTTGCTGCGTTCGTAACCTGTGCCGTTTGCAACCCGCACCGTTCGAAACCCGCAGTGAACGCAACACGAGGTACGACTGTATTTTAATGAGGAAAATGAGGAAACATGGCAGAGCAGTGAAAGAGCAGAGGGAATAAGTCAGCTTCTTTCTTTCTCCCACAGCCACTTTCCTCGGTTGCCTTGCTGGAGATACTTGCTTACATTTGACTCCCCCTCTCTCCTGTTTAGCCGAACCCCTGCCAAAATGGTGGCGTTTGCTATTCAATCTGGGATGACTTCACTTGCACCTGCCCACCAAATACAGCTGGGAAAGCCTGTGAGGAAGTAAAATGGTGCGAACTCAGTCCATGCCCCCATGAAGCCCAATGCCAGCTGGTGCATCGAGGATTTGAATGCAAGTATTCCCCTCTCCCGACCCCTGAAAATCCCTAACGCCCAACCCCCCCATCTCCTTAACTTCGAGGGACTAAGGCAACACAGTGTTAATTTTTTCACAAGTCTTTCAGGCTTTCCCAATCCTTGCGATGTATTTATTGGGGCATTTGTTGCTGTACATAGCACCACTCTCAAGTTGAGTGTTTCTTAGCAACTTCATTCGCCTTATATATACTGCAGGAGACATTTTTCTGACGTTAGGGGGACTGAGGCATTGTGCAGCCACTACACTAGAAAAACACTGTTAAGGTCCCTTATTAGAACACTGATTAAAATCCAGTCATTTATCCAGACATCTCTGTTGCCTTTTCAGCACCTGCTAGACCAGAGGTGGATTTAGGGCAGTGTGACTCATTCAACCACACTAGGCACTGAGCCTAGAGGGCACTGCAGGGTGCTGTGGGACGTGGGTGGTGCTGTGGTCTAAACCACAGAGCCTCCTGGGCTTGCCAATCAGAAGGTCAGCAGTTCCCCACAACGGGGTAAGCTCCCGTTGCTCTGTCCCAGCTCCTGCCAACCTAGCAGTTCTAAAGCATAGCAGCGCAAGTACAGTGGTACCTCTAGTTACAAACTTAAATCGTTCCGGACGTCGGTTCTTAACCTGAAACTGTTCTTAACTAGAGGCGCGCTTTCGCTAATGGGGCCTCTTGCTGCCACTGCGCCGCCGGCACACGATTTCTGTTCTCATCCTGGGGCAAAGTTCTCAACTCGAGGTAACTCTTCCAGGTTGGCGGAGTTTGTAACCTGAAGCGTTTGTAACCTGAGGCATTTGTAACTCGAGGTACCACTGTAGATAAATAGGTACCACTGCGGCGGGAAGGTGAATGGCATTTCCATGTGCTCTGGTTTCCGTCACGGTGCCCCGTTGTGCCAGAAGCAGTTTAGTCATGCGGGCCACATGACATAGAAAGTTGTCTGTGGACAAACGCTCCCTTGGCCTGAAAGCGAGATGAGCGCTGCAACCCCATAGTTGCCTTTGACTAGACTTAACCATCCAGGGGTCCTTTACCTTTTTTGCAGGGTGCTGAAACTATGACATAGTGAATTGAGCAGAACTCTCTCTCTTGATATAGATCCCTTTATCTCAATCTTCCATTCATATGCTGAGAGGGTGTTTGTTTGTTTGTTTGCATTTTTAATGGCTATAAAAGCAATACAGGGCACTAAGCTATCTTGCCAGTACAGTGGTGCCTCGCAAGACGAAAAAAATTCGTTATGCGAGTGCTGTCGTATAGCGAATTTTTCGTCTTGCGAAGCACCAATGGGAGAATAGCGGTTTGACAGGGGAAAAAAAATTGGAATTTTTTCGTCTTGCGAGGCAAGCCCATTGAAAAATTTGTCTTGCGAGACAGCCTTCCGCTAGCGAATGCCTTTCATCTAGCGAGTTTTTCATCTAGCAAGGCATTCGTCTGGCGGGGTACCACTGTATATGAAGGCAAAAAAACAAAAAGTTTAATAAAATGTAATGTGCATGACTAAGTACACCACTCCTAGATGCTTAATGCCTTTTGCTATCTCTACACAGGTATTGCCAATGCAATTTTTAGTGGCAGGAGCAGTGCGATATTTTACAGAAGCAATGGGAACATCTGCAGGGACCTTACCAACATAACCTTTGGCTTTCGGACTCGGGACTCTGATGTGATCCTGCTTTACGCAGAAAAGGAGCCGGAGTTTGTCACCATCTGCATCCAGAGTGCCAGATTGGTGTTCCAGCTGCAAAGTGGCAACAGCTTGTATACGCTGAGCCTGGCAAGCTCGCGGCCGGTGAATGATGGGATCCTGCACCAGGTGACCTTCTCAATGATGGAGCCCTTATCTCAGTCCTCGAGATGGCTCATGGATATAAATGATAAGGAAGACATCACAACCAGTATGGTTGCCACAGGAAACCTCAACTTCTTGAGAGAAGAGACAGATATCTACCTTGCTGACAAAGCTTTTGATAACCTGGATGGGCTCAGAGGGTGCATGAGCACTGTGGAAATTGGTGGCATCCACCTCTCC
Organism: Lacerta agilis; assembly: GCF_009819535.1. Lineage (NCBI taxonomy): Eukaryota > Metazoa > Chordata > Lepidosauria > Squamata > Lacertidae > Lacerta > Lacerta agilis. Next base: position 15,043,124 of record NC_046317.1, read on the forward strand.
TACTTTGAAACCATTGATGGCTATATGAAGAAACCACAGGAAGAGCAGTTCCTCAAGATATCTGCCAACCCCGTTGTCACTGGCTGCCTTCCATTGGACGCTTGCAGCTCAAACCCTTGCATGCACAACGGGATATGTGAAGACTTTTACTCTTATTACAGTTGCACGTGTGCCGAGGGGTGGACTGGAACCTACTGCGAAACCAACATTGACGAGTGTGCATCAAATCCCTGTGTGCACGGAAACTGCAGCGACAGAGTCGCCATGTACAAGTGCATATGTGATCTGGGGTACACGGGGTCGAGGTGCGAAGAAGACATTGACGACTGCCGGGGCCACCTGTGTGCAAATGGGGCCACCTGTGTTGATGAGATTAATGGCTATTCCTGCCTATGTGCCGGGAATTTCACCGGAAGGTTTTGCAGGTACTGTCATGAAGCCTGATGAAGAAATTCACCCGCTACAGTATCAGTTGCTTCCGATCTCTTAAATGAGGCAGTGATTAAAAGCTGAACAAACCCCTGGGTTAGCAATTGCACTACTAAGAGTTGCATGGTGAGGAAATCAGGTAATGTCGTGGGCACCCTCAGTCTTGTAAATGTCCATGATTGTGAATGGTGCTTTGCTCCCAGACGCGGGTGGTGCTGGGGTCTAAACCACAGAGCCTAGGGCTTGCCGATCAGAAGGTTGGCGGTTTAATCCCCACGACGGGGTGAGCTCCCATTGTTCAGTCCCAGCTCCTGCCCACCTAGCAGTTTGAAAGCGGCTTAGTCATGCTGGCCACATGACCTAGAAGCTGTATGCCGGCTCCCTTGGCCAGTAAAGCGAGATGAGCGCTGCAACCTCTGAGTCTGCGACTGGACCTAACGATCAGGGGTCCTTTCACCTTTACCTTTTACAGCTCCTATACCATGAAAATAACATTTGAATTAGACCGGAGTCTTTCATCAAAGACCTCTGTTTAAATGAACTTTTAAGGTGATAAAAGATGGCAGTATATCTAGACTGGCTTTGCTGAATGACTCTATAGGCCAAGGAAGCCGGCGTTTGTCCGCAGACAGTTTTTCCGGGTCGTGGCCAGCATGACTAAGCCGCTTCTGGTGAACCAGAGCAGCGCAAGGAAATGCCATTTACCTTCCCACTGGAGCGGTACCTATTTATCTACTTGCATTTGATGTGCTTTCGAACTGCTAGGTTGGCACAAGCAGGGACCCAGCAACGGGAGTTCACCCCATCATATGGATTCGAACCACCGACCTTCTGATCGGCAAGCCCTAGGCTCTGTGGTTTAATAGGAGCTGAGCTACCTATTAAAGGCACACCCTCATGCCGCTCCAGGAAAGCTGTGACTGGATGATACAGTTACTTCCAATGCCCTAGGGAGTAGGAAACACCAATGGAAAAGGCCTATGTCTTCCGGCGGCGACGCCATCGCCGGGTGGTCGAAGGCTGCTTCGGGTCCGAAGCGCCTTGTCCATCCCGGGGGTTAGGAGCCGCGCTACCGCAGCGTGCGGCTCCGGTTGGGGTGCGGGAAGAGCGTCCCGCACCCTGGGCTCCCCGGCTGCGCCCGCAGAGGCTCCGAACCCTTCCCCTGCCCCCCTGTAAAGGGGGAGTGGGGGTGAAGGGACAACGGAGCCGGGCTTACGGGGATATGCCCCAACCGGGATGCAAATGCGGCGGCAAAGCCCGCGGTGAGCGTCTAAGTTCTACCTGTGAAGAATGGAGCTAAAGGAACCCGGTGGTCGTGAGTAAATAATCTTGGCAGAAATCGTGTTTTTGGAACGATCCGGGGGGAAGGAGAAAGGCAGCCTGCCTCCCTCCCTTCGAGCCTAAGAAATTAACCAATTTGAGGGATTGCTGCCACAGAACTGGTTATAAAGTATTTAAAATCGATACATGAGACTGGCAAACTTTTTTCTTGGGAAGCTAACTAGCGGAAAATATCTCTATTTAAAGTTGCGGTGTTTGCGCTCCAGCTTAGGAAAATGGCGACGAACAAAGAGACAGGAGAAGAAATATGATACCCACTTCCTCCTCCTCTGCCAGTATGCTGGGTTTCGTCCTTGAACTGGTATTGAACTCTGGACTAACAGATGAACAAAGGCTCACTGCCTTGAAGGTGGAACTACTTTACAGAAAAGTTAAAGTCTTGTGTGGGGGTCTGAAATGGAACCAACTGCCCACAGAGGAGGCTAACAAAACTTTTGACACTTTGGAAGAAAATCTTGTCAAAGAGCTGAGAGGATGGATGGAAAGATGGAAAGAAATGAGTGAGCTACTTCGGAGAAGAAATTCGCTTGTGGGGGTGGCAGCCCCAAGGCGATGTCAAGATTTGCTATATCCAGTCCCCGAGGTGTGAGCTCGGGGGCCAGGGACAGAGAATTAAGGTATTTACAAGAAGAAAAGGAATGCTACAAAGAACCGGAGAAGCTGAGAGAGGGAGAGTTGGACACCTCGGAGCTCGTGGCAAGGAGAGCTTTGGACTATGCCTGGATCTGTGGACGTTTGGAGAGGGAAGATGCATGGAAGTTCAGTGCTGATGCCATCAGGAGAAGAAGAATGGACAGAGGGGGTGTGGGGTGATGTATTAAGCAAAATCTAAAGTAATCTGTTAAGGTACTTTGAAATTGGAGGGTGAACACTGTCAACAATAGTTTGTTTTATTATCTGTTTGAACATGAAAAGAGATATTTAAGTTTTTATGTTATTAGCAGCAGTTCAAAGGACAGAAGAGATAGATTTGATGAGGATAATCTGTGAGGATTTATGAGGATGTAGTATAAATAAAGTCGATTTAAGTGGTTTAAGTTTATAGATTAAGACGATTAAGATTAAGATGAAGATTAAGATGAATGTTTTTCTTTATATATATAATTAAGTTTAATTTTTTAACGAAGAGGTTAAAAAGTAGATTATGGATATAAACTCGAAGGTGAAAAGGCAGGGGAAGTCAACTGTCAAGATTGGAAAAAGAAATTTTTTTTTTGAGATGTCTAATTAAGAAGGAAAATCATGGCAATTTTTGTATTAGATGTGTAATTGTATTTGTTTAGTATGTGTATAAATGTAGGTGTGGTTAAGGTTGTATGTGGTTATAAGTAAAAATGTCAATAAATTCTTATAAAAAAAAAGGAAAAGGCCTATGTCACCCGCAAGGTGGCTCCTGTTTAGACATGTGATGCTACCAACATAATATTTGTCTCCTCCGTGTTAAGATATTGAAGACAGGGTTTGTTACTAAAACAATTCCCATGTGAGACTAAAATAAACCCCAAGGGAATATATAGACTGTAGGGCAGGCTTTTATCATGTTTTTTGGGGGGTGTTTAAGTGGAAATTAGACTGGCTTTGAAAAATATAGGGGAAAGTAATTTTGTAGGCTTACCACTGTTGTTTTGCTTCAGATATATACGGCTACCGTCTACAGTGTGCGGGAATGAGATCAAAAATATTACCTGTTACAACTACGGCAACTGTTCCGAGCTCCAAGGACTATTGGAATGCATGTGCCTCCCGGGCTTTACTGGACGGCGGTGAGATTATTTGACATCCCATAATTATTTTCATGCGGTAATTTGACCTCAATAGAATAGGAGCAGGGCCTTTTTTTTCCAGCCGGAACTCGCCGGAACACAGTTCCGGCACTTCTCAGGAGGGCGCCCATTGCCATTTAAGAGAACAAGGGAGCCGTTCATGGCGAGTCCAAAAACCAGCACTGTATCTCCAGTCAATACTGGAAAACATTGGGTTCTAAAAAGAGACATTAGGTTCTATTCACCACTAAATAGCATTTTTCTTATTTCATTTGTAATTTCATCCAAGCCCTGTATTCTGGAACAAAGGAAAACTGGAAAAGCATGTCTGAAAACAGGGTGTCAAAGAGAAGGGCTGTAGTCTAGACTCTAAAATGCTATTTTTCTGTGTGCAGGGTGGGATTTTAATTGTTATTATTTGCATGAAACATCCTGTACTGTGTACTCTTGAGTATCCCGGGGGGGGGGGGGCACTGTGTACAACTGATGTGGTACAGTCCAAGGAAAGAGTGTACCACATGGTTTCTCTGCCTGTGCTGCCTCAGCACTGACTCATGGGCTTGGAGACAATGCACATCTGGCACTGCTGCACAGGATGGCTTCCTTTCCTATTTACTTTGGCACCATGCAATGATCCTTTCCGGTGAAGTTGACAGGAAGCCCTTTATGCATAGGCTCTTCCTGATGAGCACCACCTCATAAAGTCTTTCAAATGCCCCCCCCTGCGATCTCGGTTACCGACAGAGAAAAGACGTGTTTACTAAATTGACAAGACACTGGGTACTAAATGTAAGGAACAGAAAAGAAATGGTGAAGATTTCATTCTGTGTGGGAGATATTTGCAATTCCATCTGGATAGATGCAAAAACAGATTAAGTAGCCAGAACCCAGTGTGTGGGAACATGCAGCATGTATGTAACATGCCCTCAACACACACACACACCTTCAAATAAGTAATTCCAGATCATCCATTTGCCTTTTCTGGAATGCTGAGTTACACTAATCATACAATCCGTTTCCATCTTGGAAGATGTGTATAGTAGTAACTAGGAGTTTTTGAACTTGCTTTCTTCTTTGCATTTCTTGTTCTTCAGCTGTTTTGCATCAAAAGGCTCCTGCATGCTTGTCCCCAAAACCCCAGCACATTGTAGGAGGTCACAGAGCACAGTCTATGGTGCACGCTAACGTCACATAGGGAACTAGGACGACCTTTTCAGCCAGTGCTCTGCAATGAACTTACAGCATAACCTGGCAGAAAACCCATTTTTTTGTCCCGTGGCTTCATTGTGCAGCGAAAGATCGATAGTAAATCCTCACTTTTCCCCCTCCCTCCAAAAATGCACAGCGTAGACCACCCCTAAGCACATGCAGTGTCGAAGTGTTGCTTTTAAATATGGCGTAAGACAAATTGCCACGTTGGCATATGCTTTTAAATCTTCAGCATTTTCAAATCTAGGACCCAACTAGATCTCCAGCCAGCCACTTGGGACTTTCTAGTACCCTTACTTATTTGCTTCACATGTTTGCCTTCTCCCCTTTCTGTATCTTCTTTGCATCTCTCTTTTTTCTTACCTTCTCCCACTCTAGTTTCCCCCTTTTTAAGAAACAAAAACACTCATTCTAAGATTCAAATGGGACTGGTATAGGTGATACAACTCCAATGTCAGTCGCAGCTCACTCGCTCTCTGGGCTGGAGGGCACATTTGCACCCCGAGAAGCTGTTACAGACACCACACATGGACGCCAAAACCTGTTCTATTGGCAGCATTAGACAGTTTATATCAAGTCTAATTTAGGCGGTGGGTGAGGTTTGGGGAAGGGGGGGCCCCACAGGCAAGGCCTCTGCAACCCCTGCCCTAGTTACCGGTAAGCCATCTAGGAGAGCCAAGGATTTCAGTGAGCCATTGAAAGTGGCCTCGGTCCTGTATACCTGAAGGAGTGTCTCCATCCCCATCATTCAGCCCAGACACTGAGGTCCAGCGCCAAGGGCCTTCTGGCAGTTCCCTCACTGCGAGAAGTGAAGTTACAGGCAGAGGGTCTTCTCCCTTTGGACCGCCCTACCATCAGATGTCAAGGAGATAAAGAACTACACAACTTTTAGAAGACATCTGAAGGCAGCCCTGTATAGGGACATTTTTAATGTTTTCTTATGTGTTGGGGGGCAACCCAGCCAGATGGGTGGAGGATAAATAATGAAGTTAATTTATAACACCGTCTCACCTTTTCCATTCACATTAGTGAGTAGTTGGCCAATGTATTTACCTTTTTTTAAAAAAATATAATAATAATAATCTTGCAGATGTGAAGTGGATATCAACGAGTGCACCTCTGATCCGTGCCTCAACGGGGGCCTCTGCCAGAACCTGCTCAACAAATTCAACTGCGTCTGTGACTTGAACTATGCCGGCGATCGCTGCGAAATAGACGTAAGCGACCTCTCCTTCTTTGTCTCTCTCTTGTTGTGGCAGAACCTCTTTCAACTTCTCTCCTACCTCATTCTGCGCATGGATGACGACCCAGCAGTGGAGTGGGGGGAACAGGACGACTACTAGCAGTCAGATTGGGGCGTCGTTTTTAAAGCTGTCAGAGCACAATGGAAGATCGGCCAAACAGCACAGCTAGGCTGGGAATCAGAACAGCGAGGGTAACCATAATCACATGCTGATTCCGTTTCTCTAACATTTTGAGCATATTTAAAATGTGCATTATTTGGTGCCCTGATTCCGATGGAGAGGCTGTGAAGTAGATTCATGCTTCTTGGTGCAGTTCAGCTTTAAATGTGAGATGAAAGCAAACATCCCTAAAGCAAGTTTTTGATATTTCAAAAGAATATATGCATCTTCTTTTTGCTCTGGATTTGCTTAGCAGTTTGGATTACAATACTTCCCATTTGTATAGCGCTTTCCCACAAAATTGTGGATATTCGAAACATGTTAGGTAGTGCTATAATCATGGTACAGTGGTACCTTGGGTTACGGACCAGATCCATTCTGGGGTGCCGTTCGCACCCCGAAAAGTCTGTAACCCGAGCGGGTGATTTTGCGCATGCGCAAAACCGTGCAGAACGCTTCTGCGCATGCTCACCCAGCGAAACCCGGAAGTAAGTACTTCTGGGTGGCCGCGTATGCAACCCGAAGTGAACATAACCCGAGGTATGACTGTATCAGTAAATACAGAAAATGTTTAAAAGATCAATCAATCAATTTATTTATTGCATTAGCCCTATGGCCATAGCACATAGTAAAAGACCAGGCAGTAGCCTGACATGATTATACAGAGAATACAACAGTTAAAACAATTGGAGTAAAATCGAACAGGTTAAAACAAATAAATAAAAATAAAAATAAAAGCACTAGCAGGCGTGACGACAGTCTCCATGTTGGGGAATATACATAAGACTAAGGCTAGGGGAAGTTGGCCAAAAAGGTGGTCCTGAGTTTCAGGGCCTGTAATATGTAGATGGCCACTCCACGTGAAACCAAGGGGTTGGCATCCACCAGTAGATCAATCCATAAAATATGTGTGAAAACAATGTAAAAACAATGGAAATAAGCTAGCCTCATAATAGAGCCATAGAACATTAAGAGTTGAGAAGAACTTTGGAGGCCAGAGTTCTTCAACCTTGGCTCACTGGATGTTTTCGCTGCAATTCCCATCATCCCTAGCAAGCTTCGTCTATAGTAAAGGAATAATGAAATTGTAGTCCAGTAACATCCAAGACCAAAGAGGCCGGAGAGTCAGATCAGTGGCAAAATAAATAATAAGATTATTATATAGCTTTCATATACATTATACTGTTTAAATCTGTTTTAATGATGTTGTGATTTTATTGTTAAGCAATTTGCAACCAAAGCAAATATAAGTCCTTTTTGGTACAAAGCAATCAATTTAATAATCCTATGAAACTTTTAAAAACCACCCTGCGACTTCAGACGAAGGCAGTATATAAATTTTAATCAAAATAATAATGTCTGCTAGTGCCGGAGCAAAACCAGGAGATAACTAGCTTATTTATTATTGAATTAATTCTTTAATTAAATGATAAATCCCCCTTCCTCTTCCCACCCCAAACCACAATTTGGCTGTGTACCAAAGAACAAATGTACCACCAATGCCCTGAAGTTCTTACGAATGGAAAAAGTCATGTTTCGTGCACTTGAGTAAAACATGTTCTCTCAGCCACCACTGATAATATAAACCAATTACTGGGCTGCCCCTCCCCAAACAGGTGTAATCCAGATATTTGGAACACATCTCCTTTTGCTGGCAGAGGCTGATGTGAGTTGCAGTCCAGGGCACCAGGATTTCGTTTTTACTTTTTATTATTTGTATACCACTTTTCAGACTACACAGCCCTCGCAAGGGGGTTTGCCTCATTCCTAAAAGACTCTTCACCCCTTATATTCCCAGCCAATCAATTGCTGTGCTATGCCAGTGCAAGTCTCCTGAAGAAGTCATTTCCACGTAATGTAGGAATCGGGTCTTTAGTGTTGTGGCACCTGCCCTTTGGAATGCACTCCCCTTGAATATTAGACGTGTGCTATCTCTTGTCTTTCCAGCACCTACAGAAGACCTTTCTTTTCCCCATAAGGCTTCTAAGTTGAGATCTTTCCCGGCCTGCATCTTTATTGGAATTGTTTCAAAAGATTTTTTTTTGTAGTTTTATCACTTGTTGTTTGGGAGGAAGCGTAGGGTTACAGATTTATTAAATAAATACACAATCCGCGTAAAATCAGGGCATTTTTTTGCAGCAGGAACTCAGTTCCAGCACCTGTCAGGTAGACACCATTGGCATTTAAGAGAACAAGCAAAGCATTCATGGTGAGTTCTGGCACTATATATATATATTATATATATGCGCGCACTGCCACAAATTAAATAATGCCACATTACATACAGCAATAAATAAGACAGATGCATTTTTCACTGGTGCCAGAAACCCATTGGGATTTGTGAGGGAAGGGCATCCCACACAGTTGGAGAAGGTTGCCTTAGAGATTGTCATAGCTGAAGCATACTGTTTTTAAAATCCATTACAAAAGAGCTCAGAGCTAATTGCCATAGATAAGATTTCTTTAGAGGCACATAAGGAAAAGAATGGAAACTTGAACGAGAGCTAAGCACCACAAAGGGATCTACAAAAGCAGGATGCATTTTAGGTTGGTATAAGGAAACATGGAATTTGGAAACTTTGAACTCTCAGGGGCATTTCCCTTGCATACTGTGCTGCTATTTCACGAGATGAAAAATAGATCAAGCACAAAAACCATATAAGATAGACACGGAGCGTATAAATAACCCTCTGAATATTTGTGCAGAGCTAGGAGCCTGATTTCGGAGGGAAACTGTATACGTATGATGTGTCTTATGTGATCACTAACACAATACTGAAAAGCAGCATTCTCTTCTTATTGAACTGTATACATGCTATTAATACTAGTGTTTTCAATGCAACCCTGCAGACTGTCGCTTTCTTTAACCACCTTGTCATCAAGAAGAGCATCTTCTTCACACATGCTTGTTTGTCCTCTCTTTGTGAATGTGTATTTTTCAGCTACATTGTGTGTCTGTGTGGGCATCTGCATGCACTTAGCTTCCCTGTCTTTGTACATAACAATAAACCTTCTGCCTTTGTCATGTTACATCCCTTTTGCATTTTTGTTTGTGCTGTTGCCTGCCTTCTCATTTGCTTCATGTGCGTTGGGAATCTGCTACCCAGAAAGTTCACTCCCCCCAACCCCTGAGGTGTGCGATTGCTTAAACATCTCCCGAGACCGGTGTCTTCCAAGTAAGGAGACTATCATCCGCCCTCCCTGAGGACAGAAAGCCTTCATTTCCAGAATACATTTGGTGCCTGCTATTTTGATTTCACCAAATGTCATCAGAAAAAGAGAAACCGCTTGGGATTTTTATCTGCTTAAATTTTAATTTCTCTTTCTTCCTCATTTCCCTCCCCCCAGTCACCCACCAAAAGCTAAAAGAAGAGTGCATCAGAACAATAGGTACCTGACTCAATTGCTATCCTGAGTCAGCAACAATATCATAACTGTTGAAGTTGTATACTTTGCCCAAGTCAGGGGCGTCGCTAGGGGGGGCGGTGGGTGCCAGGGGAGGGGGGTGACAAGCGGCAGCCCTCCCGGGGCGATGGAGCGAGCGGTGTAGAGTGGCAGGAGGGGCCGCCACTTGTCACCCCCACACGCCGCCACTTGCTCCGTCGCCCCGGGAGCAGCAGCGCATGGTGTGTGCGGTGCTGCTGCTCCCGGGGCAACGGAGCGAACGGCAGTGTGTGGGGGTGACAAGCGGCAGCCCCTCCCGCCACTCCCACACGCTGCCGCTCCCTCCGTCACCCCGGGAGCAGCAGCACACGGCCCGACAATGGAGTGTGCCTGCACGACATTTCGCGCAGGCACACTCCGTCGTTGGACCGCAGCTTTCGCGGTCCCCTTTTGAGCCACAGAGCAAAAAGGCGGTTCGTGGTGCTGCCGTGTGCGATCGGCAGGGAGCCGCCGATCACGCTCAGCAGCCCCACGAGCGCCTTTTTAATCTGCGGCTTAAAAGGGGGCTGCGGAAGCGGCAGCAGGCACCCCATCGTGATGTCACAATGTGACGTCACGGCACCCCACCCCTGGGTTGTTTCCTTTCCCCGCCCCGGGTAGCGCAGAGCCTTCCTCCGCCACTGGCCCAAGTGAGTAAATAATTCAGTTCTCCCATACCTCTGAATCGTTTGACTCAGGTGGCCAAGCTGTGCCCCTGTCTGGACAGGGATAGCCTAACTACTGTCAGCTCTGCTCTAGTAACCTCCAGGTTAGATTACTGCAATGTGTTACACATGCCCTCCAACATTTCTCCAATGAAAATAGGGACATTCTATTCTACATCAAGAGGTTTCTCCAGCATCTGATGGCCCGCACAAAAATATACATTGGTCACCTTGAGCAAATCACAACCTACCTCACAAGATTGTTGTAAAGAAAAATTGTGCGAGGAAAGGGATTGTGTACGACACCTTCAACGGATAAATGGAATGGAATTTTAGCTGTAGGTTGCCTTGAGTCTCTGCCGGGGGGAAAGATGAGATACAAATAATAATAATAATAATAATATAATAAATAATAATAATAATAATAATTGGAGGAGGAGGAACTGTTCAGGACCACACCTGAGTAAATCCTATTTCACTCAGTGGGACTTAGTTCTGAGTAAAAATGCTTAGGGTTGTAGTGCATTTCCAGTACGTTTCCGAGCACAATTCAAAGTGTTGGTGCTGACCTTTAAAGCCCTAAACGGCCTCGGTCCTGTATACCTGAAGGAGCGTCTCCACCCCCATCATTCAGCCCGGACACTGAGATCCAGCGCTGAGGGCCTTCTGGCGGTTCCCTCAATGCGAGAAGCAAAGCTACAGGGAACCAGGCAGAGGGCCTTCTCAGTAGTGGTCCCTCCCTGTGGAACGCCCTCCCATCAGAGGTCAAGGGAATAAACAACTACCTGACATTCAGAAAATATCTGAAGGCAGCCCTGTGTAGGGAAGCTTTTAATGTGTGATATTTTAATGTATTTGATCTTGTTGGAAGCCACCCAGAGTGGCTGGGGAAATCCAGCCAGATCGGCGTGGTACAAATAATAAATATTATTATTATTATAGTGTAAGGCTGCACAGCATTTACCCAGTTACCTAGGAGTAAGCTCCATTAAATACAGTGGGACTTACTTCTGAGTAGACTTATAAAGGCTTGCAGTTTAAAGCTCCATTTACAATAAAGGAATAAACACTCCACGCATTTCCTAAAAAAAATGGCTGGCTGCTGAAGCATTGCCATTTAAGAATTTAAAGTGGACTGGTGACATTTCCCTTCAAAATTATAGGAAGGGTTCACAAGCCAGGATCACCGTTTCCGGTGTGATACATGGTATGTAGGGAGAAAAGCTTCTCCCTCTCTCCTGATATGAGAACCAGTTTAATCAAACAACGCTCAATTGTGGGAGATCCAGGCAGATAATTCTTCACACTCAACATAGTTATTATAAGTATGATTGATTGACTAATCACCTTCAAAACAACCATCTCAAGGCAATGTGCACTCAAGATAATTGAAAAAAAAAATGCAAATGCATTTGAAACAAAACTTCCAAAGTAGACACCCGTGGTAAAGACCCATTTATCTATCTGGGAAAGCTTTTGGAACAAAAACGTCTTCAATTGTTTACCGAAAGTGCAGGTGATGGGCACCTGTTGTATCATGAGAGGAATGCTGTTCCACAGAACTGGGGCAGCCACACAAAAACCCTGCTCCAAGTTACTGCAGAGCAGACTTCTGAGATCTTTGGAACTTGCATGATAAACTCTTCCACAGACCACAGAGATTTACTGGGCATGTAAGGAATAAGGCGGTCCCTCAAGTAACCTGGTCCCACAAAATATAGTGATGGCCACCAATTTGGATAATAGTGAAAATATTAATATAGACTATAACTGCAAGTACTTGGCAATCAGTTTTAATGATTTCTGTGCAATTTTACACACATTTTACTTACCAAGCAAAACTATATTAGTTTACCAAGTATATTTTGAAGTCCCAAGTCATGTTACAACCTCTTTTTTTTTTTTTGCAATCCTCATTTTGGGAATTGGAAAGTTGAAAAATTCAACACACCCTACTAGGCTGGCCTAGGGTTTTACTTAGGGACTTGGGCTTGGATGTTCAAATGGATTTCTTGTGCATGCTGCCTCCCCCACTCATCGCCATCATCATCATCACAACAACAACCTTATTTTTTATTATTTGTACCTCACCCTTCTGGCCAGGTTTCCCCAGCCACTCTGGGCGGCTCCCAACAGAATATTAAAGACACAATAAAATATCAAACATCAAAAACTTCCCTAAACAGTCATAGTGGAGGAATAGAAAATCCACTCATGTAGAAGAATGCACGCATACACCTGCTTCCTCCATTAGAATGAATGAGGTAGCACTCATATAAATCTGGAACCAGCAGCTGGCATCCTTGGGGGCTGCCATGACAAGGCTCGCTGTAGACATCTGATTTCCCCCAAGCAACATTCATACGGCCATGAATGACCACTGTATTCCCCCATATCAAATGCCAGTCTCTCAGTTATCATTCTGAGGTTCAGGTGACAGCAACATGTTCAGTTTGGTAGAATCCAAAGGAACAGGATCTCTCCAAATTGGAGAGGCGACAACACGCCCAATAAATTTAGACTGGACTCACACTAGACCACGTGGAAGAGTATCACACCCCACGCTACTGGAAGAGGTGATGTTCCAAGTTCCCATTCCCATCATGTACTTGGTTTAGTCACTGTGCAGAGCTAATATGGACTGCACTTTTGAGCAGGTGCTCCTGTACCTGCTCAAACAAGCCTGCTTGAAAAGTGTGGCACACAGGAATGGTCCATATGGCACAGACTTAAAATGTTATGGGCCCTCTTCTTCCTTACTCTCTTGGTAGCTAACAATAGCCCACACATTACTTTTGCAAGGTCTGCTGCATAGTATTATTTTAGCCTTTGGGGCAAGTTAGAATCATAGAATCAGAGTTGGAAGGGACGACAAAGGTCCTCTAGTAGTACAACCGCCTGCAATGCAGGAATCTCAACTAAAGCATCCATGACAGATGGCCATCCAACCTCTGCTTTAAAAACCTCCAGAGGAGGGAAGTTCAACCACCTCCCAAGGGCATCTGTTCCACTGTCAAACAGCTCTTACCGTCAGAAAGTTATTCCTGGTATTTAGCCGGAATCTCTTTTCTTGTAACTTGAATCCATTGGTTTGGCTCCTACCTTCAGAGCTTGCTCCATCTTCCATGTGACAGCCCTTGAGATATTGGAAGATGGCTATTGTATCTCCTCTCCGTCTCCTCTTTTCCATGCTAAACATGCCCAACTCTCTCAACCGTTCCTCACAACGTTACACACCTAACAGCAACAACAATAGAAAACATGAATGAGTGTGGCACACATCAGCAATATCAAATTCAGCGCAACTAAAACACTGTAAGTGAAAGAGTTTGGGATTCTCACCGAATTTGCCTTTCAGAGATTACTTAATATATTCATTAACCGCAAGTGTTAGTTATGTGAACATGTCCTAATGACACTTAAATTACAATAATAAATGCCCACTGCCTCATGAATAATTTATTCCCCATTTGCATAGTCATCCTTATGCAGTTATTCCTGAGTAATTATCATACTGACTTAAAAAGGTGTCAAGGACTGAATAACTACTTCCTGGGCTCATCCTCTCCCTCCGTTGGCCATGTGCATCTTTCTTTTGTAATTCTGCCCTTGCCCCATGCCATCTCCTTTCAAAAACAGGCAAAGAGAAAAACTCCCTCTAGTCCAGAGGCACCACTTCAAATTTCAATAATTAAAAGGGGAGCAAGATTCAACTAGGTCCACCAGAACTTGTAGGTGGGGTGAAAAAGCAGTGCGTGATAAGAGCATTTTTGTGATTAAGGTTATTATTATTAATTAGCTATTATTATTCAATGTATTTTGTGTGCATTTAAATCCCGACAGTCTCCAAATTTGGCGGAGTACGATGCAGACCCAGGGTTTTGTTACTTCATATCATAATACTGTAACCATTCAAAAGGCTATGTTTAGCTTAATCATTCAAAAATGTTAACTACTTATAATGGAATAGGTTTCCTCTGTCCTTCCATACCTGTACATAACAGGAAGCTCTGTAGCCTACCAGTTCATTTTTCACTTTAAAGAGAATCTGCATTCTACATGAATACTAGTCAAATTTTAGGAGTGACAAGCAAGCAAGTTATTGGCTCCTGGTCTTACGTATGAGGTAAAGGACCCCTGGACGGTTAAGTCCAGTCAAACTTGACTATGGGGTGTGGCGCTCATCTCGCTTCAGGCCGAGGGAGCTGGTTTTGCCCAAGGACAAGGACATTATACAGAAAAGAAGGTGGCTGGCCCACAGTTTTTGTGTTTTATAAACCACATTGAGGTTTTCTTATAATCAAGTGGTATATAAATTTTGTTAATTAATAATAAACTAAATAAATAAAATTGGTAGGGACGTTCCCTCAAAAATAAGGATGGTCTTAACATCTGCCTATATAAGCACCTATTCTGTTGCTTCTTTCCATGCATTTCCAATGATTTATTCAGGTCCAAAGTGCCCCTTTTAAATCAAGAACTGCAAGACTCTTCCAGTCCTTTTAATTAATTAATTTAAACAGGGCATCTTATCCAAGGGACATGGGTGGCGCTGTGGTCTAACCCACTGATCCTCTTGGGCTTGCCCACCAGAAGGTCAGCGGTTCAAATCCCTGTGACAGAGTAAGCTCGTTGCTCTGTCCCAGCCCCTGCCAACCTAGCAGTTTGAAAGCACGCCAGTGCAAGTAGATAAATAGGCACCACTGCGGTGGGAAGGTAAACAGTGTTTCCGTGAGCTCTGGCTTCCACCATGGTATCCCATTATGCCAGAAGCAGTTTAGTCATGCTAGCCACATGGCTGGAAAGCTGTCTGTGGACAAATGCTGGCTCCCTCGGCCTGAAAGCAAGATGAGCGCCGCAACCCCATAGTAACCTTTGACTGGACTTAACAGTCCAGGGGTCCTTTACCTTTACCTTTTTACCTATCCAAGGACATTGTTGTGACCCCTCTCCAAAGAAAAACTGGAACCAACACTGATCTACACTACAAACCTCTTAATCCCAGCATCCCCAAACTCAGCCCTCCAGATGTTTCCGAACTACAACTCCCATCATCCGTAGCTAACAAGACCAGTGGTCAGGAATGATGGGAATTGTAGTCCCAAAACATCTGGAGGGCTGAGTTTGGGGATGCCTGTCTTAATCCCTCCCCATGCCCACAGGAATCTGTGAGGACTATATACCCTCCAACATTTCTCCAATGAAAACAGGGATTGTCTTGTTCAATACTATATAATAATGTTATTATTTATAGCCCACCCATCTGACTGGGTTGTCCCAGCCACTCTGGGTGGTTTCCAATATAATAAGATGATAATAAAACTATACAGGGCTGCCTTCAGATGTCTTCTCAAGGTTATATAGTTACTTATCTCCTTGGCTCAGGGGACACATAACTCCATACTCTTCAATATTTCTCTGATGAAAACAGGCACATCCTACCTTACCCTCTTTTACACCTTGCAAAACCAGAAGAGAAACTGCATGGGA